>NC_051411.1:19073462-19105962 GCF_015228065.2 Penaeus monodon
TTTTTCCAATTTTCCCTTTTTTCAACCTTTTTTTTTTTTTTTTTTCCTTTAAAAATTTAAAAATTAAAAAAAAAAAAACCCTTTAAAAAATTGCCATTTTTTTCAAAAGCAGAGCAAAGATGAGAAACTAAAAATTTTTACAAGTTTTTATGCACGTGTTTTGGGATATCGGAAAATTCTAGAAGCTGCCCGGGTTACAATGAACTGTCAAAAGGCCCAAATTATTCAAGGATGAACTATGGAGGCTCTCAAAAAGGCTTTAATATGCACTGTGCGGGCACAGAGGTATATTCCAACTTCAGGTTAAATATTTTATAAATTCTAAGCTAAATTTTTTTTGTATGTGAGAAAAATTTTTTTATAGTATGTATTGAAGGCTCGGGGCAAAGTTCAAGTATATACAAAAAAACGTAATCTACCCATTTTTTATACTAAAATGGGCAGCAGCTTTCAAAATGTGGGCACACTTTTCAAGGATAAGAGATGCCACAGCTACCTTGCTACCACTCTTGGGAAGATGCACCGGGGGGACCGCATCCCCCGTCCAATGAACTCCAGATTTTCCAAACGTTGCCCCTCCCAGCAAGAAACCCACTGCTGAGGTAGGAAGTCTTAAACAAGCATGTACTTTCTTTGCAGTAAAAGTAGACTAATGAAGAGCCGAAAAGCAAGACTATTGAAATAATTTTTCAACAGATAAAAAAGTCCTAAATTATAGTAAATAGGTGTTTGGTTTTAAACATTCTTTTGGGGTTACATTCCTTAACCCCTTGCAGATAAAAAAATTTCCCAAACGATTAGAACCCCGTAAGCCTAATATATAATATATTGTATTTTCTCCATCAAACCAAAATAATAGTATTCTCTGAACAAAACTATCCTTGATAATTTATAAATCGTTTAAACAAGTGTATTCAAAATACAAAATTACTATAAATATAATTTAATGTTGGCCAACACTGGGGTGTGATCATTTTACAATTTTTAAAGGGCCAAAGTAACTACTCGAGAGTTTTTTAAAAATCTAAAAAACCTCTTTTTTTTCATAGAGAAGTACACAAAATATATCAAAAAAATATAATCAATGTGGGGGGTAAACCAGTATTCAATATGTAACAGTGCATAGTGATACTGCCTCAGTTGACCTTGAAAAAGACTTTTAATAATTTAAAATATATAGTGTTTCATGTGATAAAAGTGATAATGTTTATATAAATATTAATCCCCGGTTTTACAATTTGGGGTCTGCATCGAGCAAATTTATGGCTGCAAGCAGCATATAACAAAATTTCTTTTCCCCCGGAAAACTGGGTGCCGCTCCAATTTTCCCACCAAAGCAAGAAGATTTCAATCAGATGATCACAGAGGACGAATGAAAGGCTACATTGATCAGGTAAAATTTTTAATTATTCGTAATAGATATGGAAAAATTTATTATTTCCAGATATTGTATTTTTGTGGTGAATTATTTCTTTTTTCTTCTTTGTGCTAGATTTATGGGGACCTACACTTTTAGGCTCGTGATGTCCTTCCCCCAAAGGGGCAAACAGATCCCTCTCTCTGTTTCCAAAAAATAATAAAAAAAAAATCAACACGCACTCAAATGGTACCCAAGACATGGATGAACAGATGGTGCGTGAAGATATTTCAAAATTAAATTTTAAGTATAATAATAAATAGGGAATTTCCCGGCTATAGTAACTTATTCCCATACATATTTACAATCCTAGAAAAAAAAAAATTTTTAATTATTCTTTTGAAGTTATTTTTAGTTATTTGTCATAAATTATTATCCCGTGTTATTTCCAAAAAAATTTTACACATCCATGAAAAAAATCTTTTTTCTGGGCTTGTTAATTTTTCCCCTTTAAATTTTTTTGTCAATAAATTATCGCCCATGTTTTTCAAAAATTTTACTGATGTAATTATTTAATTTTGGCCCAAAGAGCAATTGCAAGGTTTCATTGCAGTCTTAATAGTTTTAGACTCAAAAAAATATAATTGATAGATATGTACCTCTCATATCAAAAAGCCTATCCTTCACTAGCAGTCATTTATGTTTTTTGTTTTTTTTGTGTTTGACATCCCCCATTGAAAATTTAAAAATCGAAAAAATTAAAAAAAAGTGGTTTTCTTTCTACTAACCATATGTTATAAGGAATACATTCTAGACTTTTATGGAATTTAAGATCTGTATTCAAATTTTTTGAATACATTTTGCGAACCCAGTGTCTTGTAAAAACGGAAATGGGTGATGAACTTTGTGAATTCAACTTTAGTGACGGGAAATTTTCATTTGGTTCATTTCTGGTTAAAGCCAAAGTTACATTGTGCTGCTGTCCCAATTATCCTAAAATTCCCAAAAAAGGTCTTAACATTCAAAACCCAAAAAGCCCAACAGACAAACTTCTTTTTAAAACATGCTTAAAATTTGAGTAGGATTTTTGAGTTTTGAAATCTAAAAAAAAAAAAAAAAAAAAAAAAAAAACATTCAAAAGTAATTTTAAAAAAATTTTTTACCACCATTGTAATACTGTAGCTTCTGAAATAAACTGGCTTACATGAATGGCTTTTTAACCTGTCTTACATTTGCAATGGTAGTTTTTTTATCAGGGGTTAAAAAATAAAAAAGAAAAAAAGGGAGAAAAAATGCTTAAGAAAAATTTGGGAATACCCCCGGCAAAGTTACCCATCAAAAAAAAACAAATCCATTTTTTAAGGTTTTCCCCCTGGTGTGGGGCATATGGGAACCCTGTAAATTACTCCCTCATTTTTTTGATTAAAGAATTTACTAGTCTACAGTTTTTGGTTTAAGGGCCCATCGTATTTTTGGGGGTTTTTTTTGGGCAGGCCCCATAGGTTTTTTTTTTTTATGCCATAATGTGCATATTTTTTTTTTTTTCTTTTTTTTTTTTTTTTTCTTTTTAAATCATTAACTCGGGTAACTCCCCAGCAAAGATAAGGGAAAAAAATATTTTGACGGGTTTTAACCCTAAAAAGCTACCCTTATCATTTTGTTGTTTTTCATCAAAAAATACCCTTTCCTGCTTCAAAATTAAAGGAACCAAAAATTTTTCACATATATTTTCAAGTCTGAATTTTTATCTAGTTGTTTTTCCCTTCAATATAGTTACCCTTTAAATTATATGAGAATTTTTTTTTAATGTGGGAAAGTAGAAATTTTATTTTCCAAAGAACAATAGCTGGGAACAAATTTCAAAAAATTAATCATCCCGGGAAAAAGGAAAAATTTTTGATTGCAGTGCTCACACCCAATCTCATTTTCCCAAAATGTTTTTTGAAAAAAAGATATTAAAGGAAACTCTTTTGACCCTTTAATAAATAACCCTGTTTTTGGGGACTTATAAATTTAAGAACAAATAGTAGATATAAATATTAAAAAAAAAAAACTCCAAAGTAAATGGTTTTACTTGTGTTGCTCTATCAAATATAATACACCCGGGTTTTACACACACGTCAAAACAGATCATTTATAAATCATATTTTATCTCATTGCTTTGATAATAAAGGGAAACATTTGGAGACCCAAAAGGAGATTTGCTGTTTCTCAAAAGCAAAGTTCGGTTTAACCCCAAAAGGAAAAAAAGAACTTTGGAAATAGATATTGTAAATTTTATTTTATTATGGGGTGCTTATTAGCCCTCAAAAAGAACATTCAAAAACACACTAATCATATATATATTTAATATATATATATATATATATATAATATTAAAATATAATAATATTTATATTATAACAATATACATTAAAAATATATACATATATACATAAATATATATAATATTATATAAAATAAATATATATATATTATATATATATATCCCCCCCACCCCTTGCCCGTTGTTGTCGGGGGGGCTTAGGGGGCGGAGACGGGGACCCATGATGGGGAACCCCCCAAACCGGGACTCAGCCCTCCTAAACTAATTTTGCATGGTCTTTTTTTCTTCCCTCTTTCGTTTCGTCCCTTCACCAAAACCCTTCTGCTATCCCCCCCTCCAAAGGGTGTAAGCTGTGCTAAAAGGTGAAAGGCGACTTTGGAGCCCCTGAAGGGCCCTGAGGGAGCCGGGGCACAGATTCCCCTGATTTATTTACCTACCCTTACCCCTCAAGGGGACCCGGGGGGGGTGACTTTTTTTTACCCCCAAAACTAACCCAGCTTACCATGGCCGTAATAAAAATAATCCCCACTTTTGGGGGCAAGGGGCTTCCCCTTCATAAAATAGCCCCAACGATGAAAACCCCCCCAAATTTCCCCTGACCCCAGGCTCTCTTTCCCCGGCCCGAACACTGCAAACTACCCCCTCATCAATCCCTACTAGAAAGTACCCAAACAATAAACCCTTAAAGGAAACATTTCCCCCTTTTCCCAGCATGCTAAATTTAAAACACTCTACCCCCACCCCTCCAACTCAACACCCCTTTTCCCCCTTATTAATACCTTACAGCCTTTTGCCCACCTTCCAAAACACTACCCCCCTAAACCCCTTCCATCTTCGTCACCCCCCCCCTTCTACTACCCCTATCTCCAACAATCTTGAAACCTCTTTACGCACCCAAAATGGGCCGTTTTTCGTGATCCCCCCCAAACCCCCTACTCTGACAACAATGCTCCAAAAACAGTAGGAAAGTCTTTTTCCCTTTAGCCGACCCACCGCTCCCGTCTTGCACAGAAACTCCAAAAACCAAGCTATACTTTAAAACAAATAACAGCCCTATATGGTAACCCCTCCTTGCAGAACCCCACCCAAAACCCTCAATACTTCACAGGACATTTTAAATTTCCCCAAAAGAAAATTTGCCCTCTATGAAAAGATTGGCAACGTGGAGAGCCCCTACTTCCTGTCTCACAGACTAGGATCAAATCAGTACCTCACTCCATTCCCCCCAAGGTCATCGAAAAAACCCCCACTAACTGCAAAATACCTTCCGTAGACATGCCTTCCCTTTTAACGTCTACATAGGAGGGAATCCCCCCCTTTCGTCCATACCAACCTCCTCCACCCCCAGTGCCAAATTGTTGGCGTCTAGGACCCCCAGCCAAACTTTCCTTTCCCAAGCCAGATGCCCACTATGTCCCAACCCTCCCATACCCCGATCTAACTGCTTCAAATCCGCACAGTGCCAACTGTGGGGCCCCCCATAAGTATTTTATGGGGGCTGCCCCACCTACAATTTGAGTCTGAGTACAACTCTCGATTAAAAACTTGACTCACTACGTGAAACCGACAGGAAACCTCGAGGGGGTTTTTTTCTCTTACTCCCCTTCTCCAGTAATACTGCTCTTCTACCAATTCTCCTAACCCCCCCCCCCTACACTAAATCCCCCTCTTTACCTCCTACCTTTTTATCCAAAACCTTTGGCCTCCTAAAACCCGACCTCCAATCTCTCTACAGATACTCCAATCCACTACACCCCCAACCCTTCCCCTCTCCTCCCCGCACTACCCCTAACAGACAGAAAAAAAGTTCCCCCCCCTCTTCTCCTCCACACAAACACCCCCCCTTCCTTTCCCCTACCTTTTAGACACCATCCTCTTTCCCCCCCCACAAGAAAACCTTTATCCCCCCAAAAAAATCCCCAAACCCTCCCCAGAAGAAACTATTGAAATATTCAAAATTACTTAATGAAAACTGACATTAACCTCCAAAACTTACAACTCCTGCTCCTTTCACACTGCAAGTAAATATGGGAAACCCCTCCTCCTAACGATATCCCCCCACACCCATCCTCCCAAACCCCCCCCAACAAGCCCATCCCCCCCCAAACCCCAAAACCCGCCCACATTAACCCTCCCACCATCCCCTCTTCCCTTCCATTCCTCCGGGTACACCATGAACCCTTATGTCCCTCCCCCATCCCCCTCTATCCCCTTTCCCTCCCCCAGAACTCACTGAATCCCCCATGTCACAAATACCCTTCCCAACCCTTTGTCTCCTAATACCCCTCCAGTGAAACCAAATCCCACCCCCTCCCCTCTCAGACCTCCAGTCCTTACCCCAACCCCCCAGCTGTTCCCCCCAAAATTCCAAACTACTACAATTATATCACTAAAGTAAACATCCTTTATTGGAAAAATTCGCGGTTTTTCCCTCCCACAGACCTTACCTTTGTCAAACCTTTCCTCGTATAAACCCTTATGTATGCCCTTTTTAGAGACCTTTTTTACCCCTCCGTACCAAACCTAATTACATTTTGCTCTTCCCCACTTCCTTAGTCTCGCCATATACCCGCTTTTCCCCCCCCTATCCTCCCTTCACCGACCTCCCCAAACCCTTTAGAGTCCCCTTCAGAAACCCCCACTTTCTGTTTAACAACCTATTCTCTTTCCTCAACTACCCCCCTCTAATCTACTCCCTTTCCAACCCACTCAACCCTTTTTACTCACCAATTCCTTTTCCCCCTTAGACCCTAATCACTACTCAACCCCCCTTCCCCCTTTAAATATAGTGCTACATGACTTTGATGCTAGTACATTTATCTTTCTTTTAACCATTAAACCCTTTTATACAATATATTATATATAATATTATATTTATAATATAATTTATATATATATTTATATTATATATATAATATAAGTTTTATATATATTTTATAAGTATAATACTCATATATATATATATATATATTATATATTATATATATTTTATGATTTATATATTATGCTTTTTTTATATTCAATTTTTTCCTCTCCTCTCTCTCTCTCTCTCTCTCTCTCTCTCCTCCTCTCTATTTTTATATATATATATTATTATATATATATATACATATATTTTATATAATATAATATATATTATAATATAATAAAATATTAATTACATATATATGTATATATAAATAATAAAAATATATATATTTTAAATATATTTTATATTATATATATAAATAAACACACACCACACCAATATATATAATAATATAAAATATATATATATTATATATATATATATATTATTATTATATTTATAATATATAAAAAATATATATATATATTATATATATATAATTTATATATATATAATATATAATTACATCACATATATAATATTGTATATATAAAATATATATATATATTTATAATATTAATTATATTATAAGTACATATTAGTTGTGTGGGGGGGGGGGGTTGTGTGTGGGGTAAATATATAATATTAATAATTATATATATATATATTTTATATATATATATATATATATATATTTGTTGTATATGTTTTAAAATATTATATATATATTTTATAGGAAAATATATATTATTTATATATTATATATAATATTATAATATTATATAATATATATAGTTTTAAATATTATATAAAATTATTATATATTTATATAAAATTTTTTTTATAATATATATCATCATCATCTCACCCCCATCTCAAGGGAAAACACCAAGGGGGGGGCATGGCCGCCCCCCCCACCCTTCCTTCCAGCCACGGGTCCCTATGGTAAAGTCTCCAGGCAGGTTCGCCCTCTCTTTTCCTCACCACGGGTTCTTGTCGAGCTCCCCGAATAACCTCCGGGGTCATCACCAGGCCTCCTCCACCCAGGATTATCACATAAAAAGAAAACCCTGAGGGGCGGGGGCCCCGCAAAAAGCAAGCTGGGTCCCATATAGCCTGATTTTGGGCGACAAGAACAGTCCCATGCCATTTTCCAGGAACTGATAGTTGGACACATGGACCTGCCAACTGTACCCCCATGACCCCAAAGAGATTTGTTAAAAAGTCAAGACGAGACTCCAAGCACTAGATGAGCCAGGTTTTGTTTTCCTAGAGCAAAACTGGCGTATAAAAGGCCCTTTGAAGATAGTTTTGATCCTTCTCATACTCCCCGACATCTCCAAATACTCTTTTTGATGGGTTCAGGGCCCTCCTTTGCCAGACCAATTTTTCTACGTTTCTTATTTAAACAGCCCAAGATATGGATGCACTCCCAAAGGTTTGAAAAGCTCTCTGTGACTTAAAACGCCTCATCACAAGCGGGGATCGATGAACCCAGTTCCCCTAACGGGGCCCCCAAAGTCCTAAACCCGGGTTTTGGGCCCAGGAGACCTCTGGGGCCAAGGGTTTGCCCTCATTGTTAACTCATCAAGACCCCCACCAGTACCCCGGGGGACTCGGGGGGATAGCAACATCATGGGCAAAGCCAAGACTTTGATATTCCCAGTTTGCCCACACTGATTTTTGGCTGCTCTCTCCATTATCCGTCCAAAAAGGAAAATTAATAGGGAAAAGTTGACAGGCACCCCCCCACACTTACAGTCTTTCAGTACCACATATAGGTTTGCTATCAGGCCAATAATCTGTGTCGGGAAATTTCCCCCCAGTCCAGGATCTCCCATAGCGATTCCCGATGCACTGAGTCAAACCCTTTTTGAGGTCGTGTAGGCTGCAACAACCCCACCAGCTCATACACTTCCACAAATTACCAAAGTGCGGGAAGGCTATTTTTGACTTGCCCGAAGTGAAAACCCGATTGTTCCGTTCCCGGATGCTTAGTAGGTGGGGGCGCAGATCCTTTCAAAAGGTTGGGGAAAAAATTTGCCTGTTTTACTGACAGTGTAAAGCCACGTAGTTGCTACAGTCCCCCCCCCGTCCCCTTTCCCCTTCCCGAAGGGGTGACACACCCCTCAACAGGTCAGAGGGAAGGTACCCAAGCCAGATGGGATCAAGACTGCATGCAAACCCCGACCTGGTTCAAACCCCCTTTTTCCCGGAAAATGAAATTCTGCCCTTTCCCTCAGGCTTCGCGCTTTAAGGACTCCCACAAGCAGGGTTTTGCAGGGTTTTCAAGTTTTGTGAATCAAAGAGACTGCTATGGGAAACCCCAGACAACCCCCCCCTCAGTTTGTCTAAGTGAAACACCAGAGTGCCTATTTTAGAGATGGGTATTTTTAATAAACCTTAGGGGCCCCTACTGCCTTGTCAGTCCACAGAACCCCCGCACTTTTCCCGGGAAACTCTAACTTGGGAGGTCCTCCCCCTTGCGTGCTAACAAAAATGTGGTCAATCCCTTGGCCACTGATCCATATCACTATACATGTCTAGCGATCAGGTTGGAGTGTGAACAAGGGGCCAGAGATCCTCATTCTCCGGACATAGTAAGGTCCTGGAGAAGGAGGGGTGTTTTCTCTGTGAGATCAGCTCCTAGCCCTGGGCCAAAAGACATCTCTTGCCAAATCAATCACGCCAATACCGCACAAATCCCAAACAAAGTGAAAATCCGCCGGGGGCAGTTTTCTGCCCGAGTGAGTTTGCCGTGAATGCCTTTTTCACATCGGTAGGGGGTAACGGCAAAAAGAACATGAAACAAAAACTTTTCTTCGCTCACTGCCAAATACACTCATCAAAAGGTGTTTCCTCAACTACCCGGGGGTTTAAGTCGGCGGGGAAAGGCTATGGCTACTCCTGGGAACATTGCCCGGCCCGACCGTAGTAGGTGTACCCACCCTTACTGATCATGCCCCTCCAGTCTTCACCCTCCCAAAAGGGAGCCACCTCAAATCCCAAACCTCCAATTCCCCCCGATAGCAAGGAAGGACCGGATTTCCAAGGCCTACCCAATAGCTCACATAGTTAGCTTTTGGGGAGTTGCTCCCGTTTATGCCACGTCTGCCACTCAAACTGCCCCAAATTAAAAGGGGTCGGAGACTGGGGGCCCCCCCTCCGCCTTGGGGTTTTCCCAGGGGGTTTTCCCCACAAACTTCATGGGGGGTTGGGGCCTGCCGGGCAGAGGTAGGGCAAATAAAATCTCGTTCCCTCCTGCCCTCCCCAACAGGACCCCCAACCGACTCCTTGCTGGGGGGGAAACAACAAATCCCCCCACATATCGCTGGGGGTTATTGGGGGAAAAGGGGGGCTAGCAAAAGGGGGCCCCCCTCTCCCCTTGCCCATTAAACCCAGGGTGACTAAAGGGGGAGGGTTATACAACCGGGCATGTCCACCGCTGGGGGGCCCCGGCTTTCCCTACCCCCGGGGCCCCCCGGTTTTCTCCGAGATCCCTACAGTTAACCTGGGGCGCAAAATGCCATATCCAGGGTGGCCACGAGGAGGCAATGCAGAAATCATGATGACGGAAGGTGTGAACCCGGCAGGGGGGCTTATCAGGCTGCTCCCCTTTTTGCCTAGGGTAGCCAGGTGGGAGCTCAAGCAGAAGGCATGCAACACTTAACCTATTTTTAGGCTAAACCACACCCCTCGCTTCACATCACTTGAAAGAAGAACCCCCTCATATTTTTGGTGTTTTGTGTGTGTGTGTGTGCATATATACAAAAAAAATACATTTTATATATAATATATATATATATATAATATATATATATATATATATGTTTATATTTTATATCATTTATTATATTATAAATATATCATATATATATATATTTTAATATAAAAAATTATATATAATATAAACACGATGTGATGTACTATTTTAATTGTATATTTAAAAATATTATAATATATATGTATATATTATTTCTGTTGTTGGTAATATATATTTTTTTTTTTTTTTTTTTTTTTCTCGTGGAAAAAATTGTATCAGGCAAAGCCCTGTCTAAACGCAATTAAAGGGATTGTCCCCCCTTTCACTTTGGCTTCTGTTTCCCTACTAAAGTTGTAACAAAAAATAAAATCCCGAAGTGTGTGTGTTCCTCCCTCTCTCCCTCTCTTCTCTCTCTCTCTCTCTCTCTCTATAATTTTAATATATAATATATATATTTAAAAATATATTATATAAATAATATATTTTATATATTATAATATATAATAATATATATTTTTATAAAATCTATAATTTTAATTTTATATATTATATAATATAAAATATATTTTATAAAATTTTATAAAAATAATTATTTATATAAGTAAGTATAATACGCAAAAACCACACAAACACACACACCCCAACAAAAACCCAATATTATAAATATATATTATGTATATATATATTTTAAAATTATATTATAAAATATATTATTTTTAAAATATTTTTCATTACTTATCTCTCTCTCTCTCTCTCTCTCTCTCCCTCTCCTCTTCTCTCTCTTCTCTCTCTCTCTCTCCCTCTCTTTTATTATTTTCCCTTTATATATTTTATATAATATATATAATTATATTATATATATTTGTGTGTGGTGTGTTACAAATTATATATATATATATATATTTTTAATATTAATATATATATATATATAAAATAATTATATGTATTATAAGATAGATAGAAAATAAGATAATTTGCTATATATATATATATAATATATATTTATATATTTTAAAATTATATTATATCTATTATATATATTTTTTAAAATTCATTAATATTTTAATATAATTATACATAAATTATCCCTATTAATTATTATTTTAATTTATTAAATTATTTTTTTTGTGTGGGTTGTGTGTGCTTGTGTGTGTGTGTGGTGTGTGTGTGGTGTTGTTGGGGTGTGTGTGTGTGTGGTGTGTGGGTGTGGGGTTTTTGGGTGTGTGTGGTGGTGGGTGTGTGTGTGTGTGTGTGTGCGTGGTGTGTGTATTGATGGGGGTTTGTTATTGTATTATATATATTTGTATTTATTTTTATATTATTATAAATATAGATGAAGATAAATAAAATACATAATAATGCATATTATATATTATATATTAATATTTATATTTATATAAAATATATTATATATTAATTTTAAATAAAATATTATATATTTTTATATATTATATGTGTGTGTGTTGTTGTGTGTGTGTGTGTGTGTGTGGTGTTGGTGTTTGTGTTTTGTGTGTTATTATGTTTTTTTTTATATTATATTGTAGAGATTTAGATAGTAGATGTAGATAATAGTGATGTAATATTAAAAAATATAAAATTGGTTTTTTTTAATTTTTATTTTATCATATTTTATGTATACCCAACCACCCACACACACCACCCCCCACACCACCCCCCACACACACACCCCACCAACACACCCCCCACCACACCCACTCACAAAAACCCCACCCCCCCCCCCACCCCCAACCCACACCACACACCCCCACCCCCAACCACACACACACCCCACACACACCACACACCACACCCCCACACACTCCCAACATTAATTTATTATATTTTTTTAAATATATTATTTATTTTTTAAAATTTTTATTTCCACACATATATGCACCCCCTACATTTTTATTTTTATATTTAATTATATATTAAAATATAATATATATATTATATACTATATTATTTATATTATATTATTAATAAAAAAATTATATTTTATATATTATATAATGCTTTTAATATAATATATATCCCTTTTTTAATTTATATTTATTATATAATTATATAAAAATTTTCATCATACAACCACAACCACACACCCACCACACACACCACACCACCAACCCCACCACACACACCAACCACACCACACCATAATATATATAAAATACACAAATATAGATATAGAAGATGATAATAGATAGTATATGATATTATTATCTATCTATCATCTATTTCTTATATATATATATTATATATATTTATATTATACTATATATTGCAATATATATATTATTTATATATATTATATTTTATATATTAATATATTTAAAATGCTATATACACAAAATTTTAATATATATATATATATATTAATTAAAATATATAATTATCTTATATATATATTATATATATAATATATATATATTAACATAATAACAAAATATATACATCACACCACACCACCACAACACACCACACACCCACACAAACCCCACAACCCCCACACACACACACACACCCACACCCCAATAATATATTTTTAAAATATTATTATATTTTAATATGTTGTGTGTGTGTGTGTGTGGTGTGTGTGTGTGTGTGTGAATATATAATTTTTTAATTTAATTTATAATATTATTTATATATTTTACACAATATATAAAACCCTAATCCTCCACCGCACAAAACCCACACACCCAACACAACAATAATTATTTATATTATTATATATTATATATATTATATTTTATATATATATTTATTTTGTGTTGGGGGTGTGTGTGGTGTGTGGTGTTGTGTGTTGTGTTGTGTGTGTGTTTTTATTATATTTTATTTTTTTTTTTTTTTAAATATCATTTTATAACATAAAAATATTTTGATAGAAAAGTGTAAAATGCATATATATAATGAAATAATGGTGATAATTAATTATTTATTATATTAATATTATATATATATATAATAATTATATTTTAAAATTTTTGTTGTAGTGGGCCGCGGTGGCCCGAATGGTTAGGCGCGCTAAAGGGACGCACGAGGGCAATCTAGTTCGGGTTTCGATCCCGGGCCCCGGCGCTTTGTTTCCCTTGGGGAAAGGGAAACTTCCCTCGATTCCCTGTCTACCACTGGGGGCCCAAGCCACCCCAAAGTCAGTCCCGGGGTAAATAGAGATGGTGCCCTAAAACACCGGGGCGGAAGGCAAGGGCAAAACCCACCGCTCTAAATTGCTAAAAAAAGATCCTGCAACCCCTGATCGTCAAGGCCGGGGTGGCCGAATGGTTAAGGCGTCGGACTAAAAAACTGCACGCCCGGCAATCTGAGTTCGACAGTTGGGTCACCGCCCGCTGCGTTTACCCTTGGGAAAGGGAAAACTTCACGTTGATTGCCTCCCTAGCCCTGGGGGGCCAAGCCACCCCAAGTCATTGCGGGTTAAACCCGGATAAATAAGAGAGGATTACCTAAATGATAACACCGGCACTCTCCGTGGGGAAAAGGAACTGGGGGCCCTACCCCTCTCACTCCAAAGCATCACAACAGAAAACACAATTTCGTATCATGCTGTACCACGGGGGGCTCAGACATGAACCCACCCTTAAAAGAGAAGATGTAGTATGATAATATACAACCCCCACCCACAGATATATAAAATATTAAAAATATTTATATATTTATTATATATATATAAATATTATATAATAATATATATAATATAAAAATATATATATATATATATAAAATTTTATTATATGGTTATAATTATATATAAAATTATATAATTTATTATTTATACATTAAAATTTTCTCTCTTCCCCCCCTCTCCCCTCTCTCTCTTCCTCTCTCTCTCTCTCTCTTATATATAATATAATTATATTATAATAATTATATATATTATATTTTGTGTGTATCATAATTGTATATTAATTATATAATTATATATTTTATATAGATAGAAGATAATGATAGATAGATAGATAGAAGTAGATATAGTTTTTTGCTATTATTATATATATTAAAATTAAAATATATATAATTTTATATGTTATATATTGATTATAAATAATGCATATATAATATATAATATATAATTTTATATAATTAATATATGTTAAAATATGTGTGTGTGTGTATGTGGTGTGGGTGTGTTTGTGTGTGTGTGTGCGTGTGGTGTGTGCGTGTGTGTGTGGGTGTGTGTGTGTGGGGGTGTGGGTGTTGTGTTGTGTGTGTGTGCGTGTGTGTGGGTGTGTTTTTGTTGTGTGTGTGTGTATGTGTGTGTATAGTGTGTAATTTTATGTATTTATAGATAGATAGTAAAGTAGATAGATGATAGAAGATAGATAAAAATATTTATACGAATATATATTATGTTATATATATATATTATATTATATATTGTAGTATTATACAACACACCCACAAAACCCCACACCACAACACACCCCCAACACCACACACACACCAAAACACCACACCACACACACACCCACACACACCACACACCCACACACACACACAACCACACACTATACTATTTCTTTATTAAAATATTATATATTTTTAATTTTATATTTTATATAAAACATACATATATGTACACACACACACAACACATCAATATTATTTAAAAATTATATATTAAATATTATTATATATATATATATATAATTATATGCTTTTATATATGTTAATATATATTATATAATATATATAAATATATATTATAAAATAGCTTTTTTATGTATATATATAATTTAATTATTATTTTATATATGCTTTTATATTTATATTATATATAATATATATATATACTCTACATACATACACACACCACACACACAACACACACACCCCACACACACACACAACAAACCACCACACACACACACACACCACGCCACACACCCCACACACACTTTATTTTATATAAAACCATAACATTATATATATATATTATTATATATATATTATAGTAATGATAGATGATAGATAGATAAAAGTAATGCCTTATATATATATATTAATATTATTATTATTTTTTTTATATATATACATATATACATATGCTTAATATATAATATATATATATATATATAAAATTAATTTATATATATATATTATCATATGATTATATATATTTATTTATATATATATATATATATATATATATTATATATATAAAATTAATACAAAATAATACATACACACACACACCCCACCACACACACACAACACACACACACAAAATTATATTTATTATTATTATTATATATTATATTATATATATATTATTATATTGTGGTTTGTGTTGTGGGTGGTGTTGTGTGTGTGTGTGGTGTGTGGGTTTGTGTGGTGTGTGTGTGTTGGTTTTATTTATATTATTTTAAAATTAAAAATTTTTATATTTACTTTTTATTTTTTATTTTTTATTTTTTTATTATTATAAAATTTATGTAGACAGATTGATAGAAAATAAAAATTTGTATATTATTAAAAAGATAATGATAGATATGAATTTAAGTATATTTATATATATATTTTAATTTATATTTTGTAGATGTATGTATCCACACACACACCACAAACCACACAACACACACACACCCCCAACACCAATATATATTATTATATATAAATAAATTATAAAATTATTATATTATAATATATATTTAACATATATGTATACACACCCAAAACCACAACACACACACACACACAAATATATATATATAATATATATATATAATTAAAATATCTAT
This sequence comes from Penaeus monodon, assembly GCF_015228065.2. Classification (NCBI taxonomy): domain Eukaryota; kingdom Metazoa; phylum Arthropoda; class Malacostraca; order Decapoda; family Penaeidae; genus Penaeus; species Penaeus monodon. The sequence goes on from NC_051411.1 coordinate 19,089,516, forward strand.
ATATATTATATAATATTATATTTATTTTTAAAATATTTATATAAAATTATATATATAATATATATATTTAATATATTTTATATTTTTTCCTTTTGTATATATATTTTAATATATAACTTCTATCTCTATCTCTCCTCTCTCTCTCTTTCTCTCTCTCTATATATATATATATATATATATATATATTTATATAATAATATATACATCATACATAAATAATACACACAACACACACACACACAAAACCACACACAAACACACACACCCCCGCTCTCACACACACACACACACACACACCCCCACACACACACACATGCACCACCACACCCCCAAGACCCCACCAACACACACAACACACACACAAACACCAAACACAACACAACACACACACACACACACACACACACACCACACACTCCCACACACACATATTAATATATATAATATTATATAAAATTTTATATATAATAATATGTGTGTGTGTGTTGTGTGTGTGTGTGTGTATGTGTGTTTAATATACATTATTATATATGAATATAGATAGATAGATACAAAAATGATAGATAGATAAATGTAATATAATAATATAATTAATAATATATATATATATCACACACCACACCACACACACCACACCCCATTATTATATATATTATATAATTATTTATATTATTTATTTTAAAATTTAATATTTTATTATATATATATATTAATATATTAATTTTATTTATTTGTTAGGGGGGCCCCCCCCCCGCCCTCTCTCTGCCCCCAACGCAAGGCAGGCTAGGCAGACGGCGTGCTATCCACAGGGTCGTGAACACTGAACGCTCCAAAGGCACCGAGCACCACAGACCCCAGAACACCACGGGGGGGAAAACCCCAAAGTGGCAGGCGGGCACAAAAAAAACCAAAATGAAGTCTTTCCTTTATTTACACAAGTTTTTACCTGTACCTTTTTCTTGGCCAAAATACAGGGGGAAACCAGCATTCACACTGCACGTAAATCAAAACAGGGCAAAAAAAAAGTTATACGGTAAAAGGCACCACGAGGTTTTCACAGGAGCAGCACCCAACCGAGTCCCCCGGGTTTTTTTTCCTCCGCTCCCCCGCTCACGCCGCTGCGTCTGTTTGCCCAGGTTCCTTCATTTTAACATATGCCCAGGTCACCTTTTTGTTAACACATGTTTTGCACAGAGACAAGACCCCCTGGCGTACAATATATATATATATATAATAATATATATATATATATTTATATATATATATATTATATAATATTATTGGTGTGTGTGTGTTGATATTATATTATATATAATATATATTTATATATATATATATATATATATATATATTATCATAAAATTATTATATTTAATGTATAATATATTATGACACACCACACTTCTCTCCCCTCTCCCTCTCTCTCTCTCTCTCTCTCTCTCTCTCTCTCTCTTCTTGTTCTCTCTCCTCTTTTTCTCTCTCTCTCTCTGTCCCTTTTCTCTCTCTCTCTCTCTCTCTCTCTGTTCCTCTCTCCCTCTTTCTTTCTTCCTCTCCTTGTTTCTTTCTTCCTCTCCTTCTTTCTTTCTTTCTCTCTCTCGTTCTCCTCTCTCTCTCTCTTTTCCTTTCTCCCCTTCTCTTTCTTCTGTAAAACGCTTGACCTTATACAAATGGCTTGCAGGGGTATGATACTGGTATAAGGGCAAAACTCTTTTACAAAGAGTACCACACGTATGGGAACACACGAGACGTGTCTAAGGTAAAGGGTGCGTGGGGGTTTTTTACTCGTTTGGGGCGAGGGGGGGCCCCTGAAGGCAAGGCTAGGTGGTTTGGAGCCAGGGGGTAAACACTACATGGCTATTGGTTTTATGTATAGCCATTTGGGTTCAGCGCCTTAGCTTTCCTCAAGGGTGACCAAAACTTGGGGGGGTCATTCGTTCTCGATCTCGTCCAGGCCTTCCGTGGAATGCTCGTCTTCACGCCTCGTAACTTCTCTGGACACGGGCATCCGGGGGGGGGCAGCATCTCGGGCGGCGATCCGCACTGACAAGCTCCGGGGTTTACTGGATCTGCGGGCGTCCGCGGCATCACCCATCCCAACACCCGGGGACAGGGGTACCTGTGCTGGAAAGCCCGGGTCCTTCGCGGGATCAAAGGGCGTTTGGAAATCAGCGCCCATCCCTAAATCTGGGACGGTTTAAAACACCTGTTCTGCTAACACCCTGCCCGCAGGCCTATGGCGATCTTCCGAGACTCCACCGACAGCACCAAAGGTGACCATTTCGAGCAGGATCCTCCTTCGGCCCGTGTGGGTTATCGTGGGTTCGACTGCTCATAAATCGGGGAACCCCAGATTATATACTAGGCCAATATAAAAAAAAAGAAAGGCAACAGAGAAGAGGGGGTTAAGTACCACTACCGTTTATTTATTTAAAAAATTGATTTTTTAATTTTTTTTTAATTTTATTTTGTTTTTTTTTTCATTTTGTGTTTTATTCCAAGATAAAAAAAAAAAATGGAGAGGGAGAGCAGTACGATCCGATGGACCTAGGATAATCCCAACTGTCTCAAACAATATGAATAGAAGGGAAAACTAACTGCAGTCCGCAAGGATTTTTTAAACCCAATTGTCGTCACACAGAGAAAAACCAATGTTTTCGTCACGACTGACAAAATCAAGGGCAAAAAAGATGCGTATATATCTTTATGCCCCGGCACTACGCGGGAAAAAACCATTAAAAAAAGGGTTTCAGTGTCTTTTGTTCTGCATAGATAGTGAGCGAGTTGTGCGTTTGAGCGACAGACCTTAATGAGGCGAAAGTGAATTTACCTAAAACCCAAGAATGAATTAAAAACAAAATATCAACGTTCACTTAAAAAAACTGAGGTAAATTAGCAATGCGAGTTAAAAATTATTTCAATTTCCAATTTAATTTAACATTTAATAATATGCAACAGAATGAGCATTAGTGAATGGTGACGTGAAAAAAATTTTTAAGCTTTTTACAAGCAAGCCGGGGTCAGAAATCTGAATTTCCCAGGGACCAGTCTAGCATACATGTTAGACTTCACGATGGGGGGGGTCCCATCCCCCAAAAAACCGTACATTTAAAACGAACTGAGCCAGAAAAATCTATAAAAAACCTTCTTTTCTGTGATGGCCTCGGACATTCACTAAAGGGATCTAAATTATCACGAATCACACGTCGCCTGGGAATTGCCCAAAACAGCAAGCGACTGAAAGAGGATGAGAAGGGTGTGATTAATAAGGAAAAAGATTCTGCTTAAACCCTAGCCTAATATTTAAAACGCAACTGTGGGTCATCCCGACTCAAAAGTTGCTGTCAAATGAATAATTTTTCCCTGTCCCTACTTTCGAATTTTGGGAGGAGCTCTATTACCCCTGAAATACCCCGTGGTATTCAGGAATCCGTGCACAGATAGGGGGGAAGACCCTACGCTATAATCAAAATAATAAATTTATATAAAATCGCGTTACAAGCCCCGTTCTAGCGCGATAGAACGTGTTGGGAAAGAGCCATGTAAGTGTATGGTTAATCCCCAAGGTGTCAACAAAACAACACCAAATACGGGAAAACAATTGTATCCTTGCCCCTTTAAAACCCAACTGCCCGAAAAAGAGAAAGGGAGGTCAGATCGAGAGGGGAAAAACAAGCGGCATCTTTTGCCCTTTTCCTGCCCCAACCAACCACAAGTGAAAGAGAGAGTGCGGTAGGTGGGGCTAGGGGAGGAACGAGAAAAAAATTAAATGATTTCGTGATAAGATAAAATCACAAAGGCGTTAAATTTGTTGCAGTTAAAACAACAAAACCCTAAAAAACGAAAAAATTAATTAACTTTTTAACTAACAAACGTATTCAGTTTGTGCCACATCCCGTGATAACAGGGTAATAGATCTAAAGTAAAAAAGAATAGTTGAGAATGGCCCTTTTGGTCACTTAGTTTTTTTACCCAACAAAACCAAAAAACTTAACACATTTAGGGGAGAAAAAGGAAGGGAAAAGAAATAATAAAAGGGGACCAAATGTGTATTGTGGTTTTGGGAAGCGGCAAGCTTTTTTTCAAAAAGGGTGTTTTGTGGCGACCCCAAAGGAGCAACAGCTCTGCTCCCCGCCAAATGAAGTTCATGAAACCTGGTAAAAAGGCTTGCAGAGGTGTGAAATTGTATAATGGCTTCACTCTTTTTGATAAGAGTACCACACGTATGGGAAACAAAAGACGATTCTAAGGGTTTTAAAACGGTGGCTCGGTGCACGGTCGGCCCAGCCGCCTGGGTGAGAGGGGGACCTGAAAAGGGGAAGACTAGGCCACCTTTCCACACGGGCGCTGGCCACGAACTGAAGGCAGGGGAGGGCAAATAAGGTCATCTACGCCCCCACTGAGTTGTAATTGACTTTGGGGCCTGGGAAACAGCCACATGGTCTATATACTTCTGTATATCCCCTACTCTCTCTCTCTCGTTCCTTCTCTCCCCTTCTCTCTTTCTCCATTCTCCCCCTCTCTTTTTCTATCTTTTTTTCTCCCCCCCTCTCTCTTCTGTCTCTTTTCCTTTTTTCTCTCTCTATTTCCCCCTTTCTTTTAAAATGTATATACATGTACAATGTACAAAAAAATGAATAAGTTTATATAAAATATATATATTATTGTATACATATTTTATATGTATGTATACATGTATATGGGAGTTGCTTCACGCGCATGGTGATGTGAGCGATGGGTGGTAGCCTAGATAGTTTTAAGGCTTGCAGCCTTTCGCATGCAGCTTCCCCCATTGGCTAGTCAGTGCAAAAAAAGGGAGCAGTTTTTGCATAAGTCACCCCCCAGGACAGCCTCACCATCATCACGACTTCTGCAGTGCCCCCTCAGGGCCCAACCCGGGGGTAACGGGCACCCTGCGCCCCCGGCAAAAACTGTGGGGATCTCGGAGCAGCAGGGGGCCCCCAGGGGTAGGAGTATGCCCCCCGGCGGGGACACGCTCTGGCTCATACCAACTCCTCCCCCCCTACCCACCCTGGAGTAAGGGGGCGGCTCGGGGGAGGGGGGCCTCCCCAGTCCCCCTCCCCTAAAAAAAGACCCATGCAACGTCAGAAAAAGGATATGCTGGGGGGGGGGGGTTTTGTCCCTCCCCCCCCTAGGCGGGGTTGGGTCCCGGGCAGGTCAAATTCGGGCGCGGATTGGAAGGGGTTTTACCGTCCCGTCTGTGCCCCGGCAGGGGGGCCAACCACCTGAACTTGGGGGGAAAACCCCTGGGGAACCCACAGGGGGATGGGTGGTCCCCACAGCCTGCCGACCCCCTTTTTTTGGGGCTGTGTGGGCGGGGCGGCAGAGGGGGCGGCACCCGGAGTCCACCGGGGCTTCCCTTTCGGGTGTGTTTTCCGGGGAGGCCTTGGAACTCCGGTCCTTGCGGCAGGATGAGGGTTACCTCTGCTATCGCGGGAATTGAAGTGACTGGGATTTGAGGTGGTCCCCTCTCAAGGTGAGAAGCCCTGGAGGGGCATGACAGTGTGGGGGGGTACACCCTACTTGGTTGGCCGCAGCGAGGGTCCCCCCTCTAGGGTGAGCCATAGCCTCCCCAAACCGACTTCAGCCCTGGGTAGTTGGGGGACACTGGTTGAGAGCATTTTTGGGGCTTTGAGACTGAATGTTTTTGGTTCTGTCTCTTACCCCTGTATACCCCCTACCGATGTATATAAAATTGAGGGAAAGAGCTTTGTGGCAGACAATGCCCCGGGAATATTGCATTGTTGGGTGACTTCAATGCGTTTTGGGCTGTGCCCGGTGGCTACGAGAGCGTCACCCCCCATAAAAGGGCCCCCTTTAAAAATGATCTCGCAGCGGAAAGCCCCTTCTCCAGGATTTTGCTGGGCCCCCAGAAGATGAGGATCTCGGGCCCCTGCTACCAGTTTTCCAACCGCATCGCTGGCATAGTATTGAACGGGTACAGGGGCCCAAAGGAGATTAACTTCTTGTTAGCGCCGAGGAGGACCTCCAAATTGCGGGGGTTTTAGGGGAGTCTGGTCTGTCCCCCGACCATGGGTGGTTGGGGTCCCCTGCGGGCCCACTTAAAAAACTCCCCGTCCTCCATTCCCCACCCTAAGGGTTTCCCCGGGACGACTAAGGGGGGAGGAGTGTCCCGTGGCATCATGGAGTTATGATGATTCCAAGAACTCAAAACCCTGACAGACATTTTGCTCTGGGGGAAACTCTTAAAGCGCGTAACACTGAAGCAGCTCAGGAGCCCATTGGTACCCCCGAGGGAAAGGGCCCAGAAATTTATTTCCGGGAAATTTAAAGGGGCCCACTGAAGGTGTCGTAGACTCGGCAGAATGGGAAATCAAGTTTGATCGTTCCATTTCCATAGGGTTTCGGACACTGCTAAAGGGGACAAGGAAATTTTCATCTGGAATCTTTCTGGGGGGTTTGAAGGCCTTTTTGTAATGCCTTCGCCCTACCTCCCAAGCCCCTGAGAAAACTGAACTTAAGCCCTCCTCAAGATGACGCAGCCCGTTAGGGGATGGAGGACACTAGATAATTTTGGGGTTTTCGGAACGTTGGGCTGAGTATTTTGAACAGTTGTTTTTTTTTTTAGACCCTCCAAAGTTAGCTTGGATCAAGGAGTCTCGTGCCTGGTGGACCCCCCACAGAAGGAACCTCCTACCCAAACGGGGTTTGGATGGCGACTCAAGTAAAGGGTGGCAAAACCGGGCATTTTGGAACCCCTGCTGAACTTCAAAAGGGCTGGGATTGTAGCAACTACCTGGCATTACATGCTCAGCTCCCGGGCAAGGTTCTCGCCCCATTCTTCTAAAAACGGATAGCAACCCCCTCAGGCATCAAAACCCGGAACAGTCGGATTTACTCCTGCAAGCCCATGATAGCCGTATACTACGTTCGAGTAATTGGGGGAACGTCGTCGTGATTTTTGGTCGGGTTGGCACCCACATCGCCTCAAGAAGGCGTTTGATCGGTGCTGGGGAATCGTTGGGAGATCCTGAGGGCCGGGGAAAAACGAGACAGATTTTGGCCGAACAAGCCTTTTTCTGGGAAATGAAAGTGCTGTAAAGTTGGTGGGGGGGGAGTCGAACTTTTCCCTGAATTCAGGGGTAGGAAGGGTGCGCCCCTTCACCAACACTTTCAACACCTGCATGGATGGATAATGGGGAAGCTCTAGCCCAAAATCAGTGTGGAGCAACACTAGGCATATCAAGGGCTCGAAATTTTCTTTTCGATATGTTGCCATCCTTCTGAGTCCCTTTGGGGTCATTTGGCGGCCTTTTTAGCTTTTGCAATGAGGCGAAAACCTCTGGCCCAGAGGTCTCCTGGCCAAGACCAAGATTCAGGATTTTGGGACCCGTTTGGGGAACCCTTTTAGTGATCCCCTGCTTGCCCCCCCCCCCCAGGAGGTTTAAGTTACAGAAAATTTTTCAACCTTGGTAGTGTAGTCCATATCCTGGGTTTTAGACCCAAAAAACCCGTAGACAGATGGGCTGGCAACAGGGGCCCCTCAACTCGATCAACAAAAGCGTTTGGAGATGTCGGGACCTATGGAGAAGGGCCCAAACTGGTGCTTTAAGGCTTGTACTGCCCGTTTTTTCTCTATGGAAGCAAACCGGACCACCAGTGTTTGGAGTTCGCCTTGAGCTTTGTAACAAGTCCCCTTTTCCGGATCAGGGGTTTTCAGTTGAGAAACCCCGTGTCCAACCGGGGTTACACCCTGAGACTGGGAGGGACCCGTTTTCTTTAATAATCCGGATCGCCAAAATCAGGCATATGGCCCCCTGCTAACCCCCGGGACGACCTGCCCATAGATTTTTCTCTCTCGAAACAACCTTTTTATACTCCCTTACTTGGGCTGTACGCATATGTTATTTAGTAACCTCATTTAATTAGTCTTTGCTGTGACAATTAGCTTCAATATTTTTTAAAAGAAAATATTTTATTTTCTTAGAAAAATTCTTTTTTTTACTATTTTTTTTATCAGGTACATATAGTTTATATTATTACACTAAAATAAGAAAAAAAGTAAAAATGCGAGTTACCACAAATTCATTTTCTTTTTTTCCCCCCCACAATGCATTCTTTTTTAAATTAAAAGGGGAGCAGTTATATTTCACTGTTGCTTGTTATATTAAAGTTACACAATGGCTATTTTAATGAAGAAACCAATATGTATTGCTACGCCAGTGGGTCTTTGTCTCTGTGCGAAAATTTGTAAATGAAAAGGATGACCGGGATGTGTAACAGAAGGGGCCTGGGGAAACATGACGCAGTGGCTGTGAGCGAAGGGAAAAAGCCCGGGGACGCAGTTGGGTGTGCTCCTGTGAAAACCTCTTGTGGGCCCGTGACCTAATTTAAAATGGTGTTGCCCCGTTAAAGCTGTATTGTGTTTGACATGTGGTTTCCCCCCCCTTATTTTGCCTAAAAAGTGACGGGTAAAAAACTTTTTAAAAAGGAAAGACTGTCATTTTGGGGGGGTTTTCTTCGTGCCCGGGGTCGCCCCTTGGGGTTTCCCCTCCTGGTGTTCGGGACCTGTGGGGTTCGGGCCTCTTGGAGTGTTCGTGTTCCGACCCTGTATTAAACCCGTCTCCTAGCCGCCTTTGTTGGGCAGGGACGAGGGGCGGCGTAACAGTATTTTTGTTCTGGAGAAATTCTTTTAAGTTCCCCGGGATTTTGCATGTAGATTAAACGAACCATATATTTGAAAATATGTGATCTGAGTAGATGTTTAAAAAAGTTAAGAATAACAGTGTTAAACCTTGAATTATAACCCAAACAAAGAAAACGAAGAACGAGACAAGTACCCGGTAATCCCGAAAGAGGTTTTGAAAAAATTTAAAAAACCAGAAGTAAAAAAAACTTTTAGCTGTATAATATCAATAATAAAAAATTTTAAAATACTATAGATCTAATTACAGAACAATAACAAAATAACATTTTAGAACAAACAAAAACCCTGGGAAATAGAAAATTCTTCTTTAAGCTATGGCTGAACGGGCCTTTGGGTACCACTCAGATGTTTCTCTTTATTATTGGGATTTTTAAAACCCCTTAAAGAGGAGTGTTCTTTAAAATTATAATAAAAATGCAAAAAGAGTTTCCAAAAAAAAATTAATGTATAAATATAAAATTTCTCAGTCGTTATAATGGGATGAAAATACATTTTGTTTTTGGCAAAATTTGTTTTTGTTCCAACAAAAATCGTTTTTTGAATCTTTTTTTGTTTATCTTTCCTAAAATAAAAAATTTCTTCTTTTTTTAGAAAGTTTATTTTTTTTTATTTTTTTTTTTTTGTTCTCTGTTTTTTTTTTTGTTTGCTTCATAGAAGTCCTTTGGGGAGATCCACCAGATTGTAAAGCAATCCTCCTTAGGAACCTCTGAACTGATACAGTGAAGGGAAAGAAAATTGAGAAAAGTCTGTACAGACAAATTATTAAAGAAGGAAGACATAGAGAAGGACAGTCCTATACTACACACATTAGTGGAGAATGGACATCTGTGTCAATTAAGGTTTTTAGTTGTAAAAGTTTAAGATTTATAATTCAATATTCAAGAAATGTAAGTTTATCAATTGTTTGATATTACCCTTCTCTCAGTTACCTCTAAGACTGAAATTAGATCATCAGTAATTTTATGATTATTGTATTTTATAGTGTGGGTTCATCAAGAGTATGACTCAGGTAAATGATACAGGAGGGGCTCAAAACTTAACGTTAATTAATAGTGCCCCCTCTAGATAAAGCCCCAGTGGATTTCCCAGTAGAAAGGGAAATAGTGGCTTTGACCATAGAGAGAAGGAGTGGGCGCGATACACCACGAGATCATGGCTTAGGCAGTACGAGACCTGTCGCGAGGAATTAGAGATGGGCCTCGCCTCGAGAGATCCTCGTGGCTGGAAGGGAAGGGTGGATGCGGCCATGCGCCCCCGTCGGCGTTAGCCCCTTGATGATGATGAATATATGTATATAAATATATATATATGTACATATATATACATATGTGCACTTACATATACACAAATATATATACTTATTTATCGTCAGGTGTGCGCGGAAGTCCAGTGGACGACCTGCGGTGGAGGTGACATCAGTTAATCAAGGCAGATAAGTCTTCCCCTGTGGCTTACACACCTCAGCTGCCACCACCCACTTATTTGCTTGTGGGAACGCGTATATCTACGTGTGTGAAGTACAAATACAAGAGTATATACAGAAAGTAAGTCTCCGGGCTAGTTCAGTGGTAACGTGTCGGCCTCTCATCCGAGGGATCGGCGGTTTGCACCCCGCCCAGGCGCGAGAAGTTGCAATTGTCGCCCGAAGGTTACTGCTGTGGCTGGGCACCACGGCGGGTAAGGACTAGGTTCACCCGAGTCAGCACCACTGAAGACACGTGAACGAGTCGGCATTAGTCGACACAGGCCGGGCTCCCCTCATGGTATAGCCCGGGCGAGGCTAAGCTTCGCATATCGGACTTATCCTTATATACAGAAAGACAGAACGTGTATGTGTGCATGTATGTGTGTGTAGAGTACGTGTATGGAAGAGTTGGTAAGCGTGTTTAAACCGAGGGGGAGGACGCGCAAGCGAGCACACCTCACACTCGCTAGTCTCGACTATACTCAGGCGTAATTAAGCTGTTAATTCTGTTCGATTTCCCCTCCACTGTCTCACATCTTACTTTTCTATTATTTTCTCTTAACCTCTATGCCTCCCAGGTACGGGAGAACCAAGACAACAAGAGGTAAATGAAGTATATCGTTATTTTCTCTTAATGCTTTGCCCAACAGTTTTGTGTGCGGCAGATAACAGTATCTAAGAAAAATCCCTCTGCGATCGTTCACAAACTTTTGTATGACATTCCTCCGGTAACAGTCAAACTAGCGCCACCGTGCGCGGGGTATTTATCGATCGGACGCCTCAGGTCAAATCGCTTGTTTCCTCTTTAGCCTTGACATGCATACCTACTCTGATTTGTTGGTAAACAAATCCTCCGGTAAGGGAACCTCTTTTATGGGAATTCTTTATTTTAGTGTCTGGACTTTAGTTTTAGATCTACTTTAACTATTTGAGGAGACACTGTTTTTTCCATTAAAATTTGTTATTTCAAAGTTGAAGATCGTTAATGTATTTAATTTGTTATCGTTATCACTGAGGGTCTTCATCATTATGTTTTATTTTTCGTTATTTATCGGTTCTGTCTAGCTCCTCTTTTTTACTTTAACAAGTGTGTATGCTGTTAATAAGGAGTTCAAGATAATTACCTTTGAAATTTCCGTACATAAGTGAGTTAGATATTCACTATTTCCAGGTCACCGATCCTTTTAACTTCACAGCATATTTCCATTTACTTCCCTTTACCTTTACAATAATGATCACTGTTTGGCGAGGAACTTATTGAAACATCAATAAAGTTTCAGATCAGGAGAACATGTATTTAATATTTCAAACAATTAAAACGGTAAAATAGTAATTAGGTAAACTAGGGGGGGGGGTATTTCAGCTTTAAGAAGTATATAAAACTAGAAAGCATTTGAAAAGCACAAAATAAAATCAATACAAAGGAACAAAATATAAAATAACCGAAGGCACTGGGATTTCCTAATAATAATTCTAACCGTCAGCCTGCCCACTGCGACCTGTCTGCCACCACGCGTACACGACCACTTACTCCGACCGGCTGAACCATGTGCTTCGGGCCTCCTTGCCCCAACCTCCCCTTCAGGCAGAAGACCCGATCGTCACCGTCTAAGGTGGCCAAATAAACTGACTCGCCCATTTTCTTGGCTGACGGTTCTCACGCGGTATTTTAAATAATAAAAGGTAAAATAGCATGTGACATCTGATAGAATACAACCCTAAACATAGAAACTAACCTGTTTTAAGTTGATTATAGAATATAGGAATTAATTAAAATGTAGGAATTAAAATGAAAACACTAAGGACCAAAAGGTAAATCATTAAAATAAAAACAAATAACGAAAATGTCAAACTAATAACAGACACTAAATTAACGGAATATAAAAAAGAGCTACGGGATCGCATTTAAAAAAATTTGTAGATAACTGTTCAAACCTAATACCCCCCTATTCAATACCCAGTATTGAAGACAATGAAGAAGTAGCTCCTAGCGATGATGCCGATGACGCTCCGCATTTTTTTTCCCGAAGGGTAAATGATCTTGTCCGTGCCCTCAACTTCCCAAAAGTCATCCGCCGAATTGTTGGCAAAAGGGATTTGAAAAAAAAAAAACCTTTTTTTCTAAACAGTACTCGATCACTTTCTACCAAAAACAGACATAAAGGGAATACCTTCTTTTTTTGCCCTGAAGGGGAAAGACTTGGTGTACTGTAAGATGTTTCAAAAGCTTCTGCACAATTTTGGGAAATTGCCCTTTACCAACCTTAGAAGGGGAGCCCGGTTTTTTTGACAGCAGAAAGAGATCGCTGAAAGCCTTTTCTGGTCACAACAGAAAACCATTTTGGGCCTTTTAAAAAACCGCTGGCCCCCCACTCAAAATACACTAAAGGAAAAGTACCCCGGGCGGGGGAAAGTATCTCCCGAAAAAAATTCGTTATTGCCCGCATAAAGGGGGATGATCTGTTTTGGCCCCTGAAAATGGTAAACTTTTTTTTTGGGACAGCACCCCGGTTTTTCCACCAAGTACCCGTCTTTCTGTGCATGTGGGATAGTAGGGACCAAAATCACTTTACACAAAAAAAGGAGGGGCCCTCTGGGGGGGGAAATTGGGAGCCTAGCAGAAAAGAACGTAAATAAACCCACCCCTCTGGTAAACAAAAGACGGGAAAACCCCTTCCCCCCCTGCACATTAAGCGGGGCTTTAAAAAAGCATTTCCCCAAAAGCTCTGGAAAAAGGATGGTGGCTGCTTCATTTCAACCTGTGCCAGGTCATCAGGTCCAGATTTAAAAAACTCAAAAAAAAAAAGTCAAAACTGGGAAGGGGGGAAGGGTTTTTTTCGTCGAAAAGAACTTCCTTGGCAACAAAAAGGGCCGGGCCAACCTAAGCAAAAACCTCGTCCCAAAAATGCGGACTGCCCCCCCCCCAAAACCTGGGATGCAAAAAGGGGCACAAAAAAAAACTACCATTCTCAAAAACATGGACGGTTTCCTGAGAATCTGGGATAAATTTGACGACGAGCGGGGGGAGAGTTTTCCCTTAAGCATGAAGGAAAAGGAGACCAGGTATCAGGAAAAAAGGGATGCAGTCATGATGGCCGTTTTTACTGTTGGACTTTGAAGAGAGCATCCCTGGCTGCACTTTCGAAAGCTCAAAAAAAACGGAAGACCAGCCTGAATGTCAATGGTGCCCAAAAACTCTAGTTTTCATGCATCTGTCTTTATTAGTGTCCTGTTTCCCTTTGGTCCCTGATCAATTCTGATCGATGTTCAGCTTTATCAGAAAGATATTGTAATATTTCCCAATGAAAATGCAATGTTGATGTAAAATACAGATACCGATCAATGTTTGAAAACATGTCGATTTTAAAATTGGGTGAAAAATCAAAAAAAAATATATCGGATGAAATAAGAAACAAAAAATAAAAAAAAAAATGCCGCTCTAATGTATTCCATTTCGAAAAAAAAAAAAAAAAATTTTTTTCCTTTTATTCACTTATTTTAAAAAACGGGGACCTGATCGGGGAAAAGGGGAGGGGCATTTTTTGGTTTCACGATGCAGATTTGCTCTAAATCATTTAAAAAAAAAATTAAAAAAATTACAATAAATTTTTTTTTTTAACCCGTGGGTTTTATATTTTGTATAAAATTTTATTATAATTTTTATATGTTTTATAAAACAAATTAGTTATATATGCCTAAACAAAATTATGTAAAAATATAAATATGCGTAATATACATACATATACATATATAGTAAATATATAAATTTTGCGAATACACAAACATTATCCCTATATATGTAAATATATACATTTAATACACTCGATATATACATTTTATTTTTATAGATGTGGGGTGTATATATAAAGTATGTTATATGTATACAATTTTTATATACATATATATATACAAAAAATATATGTAAATGTTACACATGTTTTTATATTAAAATTTTACCCTTTTTTACATATACTTTAAAAATTTACACACATATTTATAATATAATGTGTGCAGTTTGTGAAGATTTTTTTAAAATTTTTTTGCAAGCCCCCATTCTCAATTTCCTTTTTAAACGGGGAAAACCCGGGGCGTTAGACGAAATTTAGTTTTTTCGATGTGTAATTCAAAATACGTAAAATTAAACTATGTAAACACAATAATTTTAAGGGTTTTTGCAAAAAATACAAAAAAGAAAATTTTTCAGTCCAAAAAATAAAAATGGGGGGGTGTATAAAACATGTTGCTAAACTATCCCAAAAAGGGGAAAAGCTGGGTTTTGGTTTTTGGAGGTTTTTTGGGGTTTTTTCTTCATCTTTTTTTAAAGGAGGGATTCTAAAGATCAGAAATCTTGGGAGGAGGAGAGGATAAAAAAAATAAAAATTTTCATTAGAAAAAAGGGTGTTTAGTGTTTAAGTGAATGTTCTCTTTTTGCCAGAAGGATTGTTTGCTCGCGGGAGGCCAGTCCTGAAAGCCCCCTTTTTTTTGTGTTCAAGATGCGGTGACTTTAAACCCTCGTAGGTTGACAGATGGGGTAAGGGCCCTGGGTCGCCAGTTTGCCCCCCCTATGCCAATGCATTTCTAAGTTAAATATAAAAAAAAATTTGGGTAAACAATGCCCGCCTGAATTCAAACCTCTTTATTGTATAATATATATATATATATATATAATTATATATAAAATTATATTATATATTATATTATTTGGGTGTGTGTGTGTGTGTGTGTGGTGTGGTGTGTGTGTGTGTTTGGTTGTGTTTGTTGTGGTGGTGTGTGTGTGGGGTTTTTGTGTGTGTGGGTGTGGTGTGTGTGTGTGTGTGTGTGGTGTGTGGGGGTGTTTAAATATATAATATATAAATATATATGAATTATATAAAAATATATATAATATATATTTCAGTATATTTCATATGTGAATAATTAATATACATAAAATATTTATATATTCATATGTATGAATATACTATATTTTATTTTCATATTTTAAATATTATTTTTAACATATAATATATAATATATATAATATAATATATATATACACCCCATATATTATCCATATAAATTTTTTATGTACACCTGTATATTTTATATATGGATTATTAAATATGTTCATAAATATTAAAGTTTTCAACGAGAGAGGGTTTTGGGGAACCGCGTATTATTTTTATAAAATTATATATATAATATGTATAATATATATATATATATATATATATATATATATATGTGTGTTGTGTGTGGGGGTGTGTTGTGTTGTTGTGTGTGGTTGGTGTGTGTGTGTGTGTTGTGTGTGTGTGTGGGTGTGTGTGCGCGTGACCCCGATGCCGGTTTAATGAAAAAAGTTCTTACTTGCTGGTTTTTTTGTGCCCCCCCGGGGGCCCAGGACGAGGTGGGGAGCTGGACTCGTGTGGCTTTGGTCGTCCTGCCGTTTTCTCTCCCCCCTGACGAGGGGCGTGTCCTTTTATCGGACAGTCCCTTCGAGGGTGGATGCTTACCTCCGTCATAGAAGTGCCAAAAGAGAAAGCAGAGCAGGCACCCGCGTCCGCCCAAGGAGGAAAGGCAGCCGATGGGGACAGAGGGTTGAAACGTACCATCCAGTCTTACTATGTGTTGTTTACAATATATATATATACATATAATATAGATATATATATATATATATATATATATATTATATAATATATGTTTACCAGTTATATATATATATATATATATATATATATATATATATATAATATATAAATATGTTTACCAATAAATAAATAAATAATAAATTTATATAATATATATATATATGTTTACCAATATATAATAATATATATATATAATATATATATATATTTGTGTGTGTGTGTGTGTGTGTGTGTGTGTGTGTGTGTGTGTGTGTGTGTGTGTGTGTTGTGTGTTTGTGTGTGTGTGTGTGTGTGTGTGTGAGTGTGTGTGTGTGTGTGTGTGTGTGTGTGGTGTGTGTGTGTGTGTGTTTCTGTATAGACGTACACATAATATTATCGTCAGTATACGTAGATAATGTTTCCTGTACATTCATATGTTCCTTCCCCCCCTTCCCTCCGCCCTCCCTTCCTCTCCCCCTTCAGGTTGCGCTCGAGTGTTGACAGAAACGCCGGGATGAGTGCGGCCCAAATGGACCGATCATCTTCCCAAATGAAAGAAAAATGTTGCCATTCCTCCAGCAATAATTATTATTTATGGAGAAGGTATTCCGTCATAACTCTTCGTTGTTCATATTTGAAAAATATTATCAGAAATATAACTTCTTGCACGCTTGCACTCAGCTCCCG
>NC_051411.1:19110962-19124143 GCF_015228065.2 Penaeus monodon
CTTCTCCTTCAGTGTAGTCGAGTGAGCCAGCGGTATAGAGGCAAACTGGTTGCTGTTGTGCACCAGAACGGCTTTCAGCGATCTCTTGCTGCTGTCAATAAACAGTCTCCATTCTACAGGTTGGTACTGTGGCAATCCAAGATTGTGCAGAAGCTGTGAAACATCTGTACAGTACACCAAGTTTTTCTCTTCAGACAAAAAACGAAGGTATTCTTGATGTCTGTTGTGGTAGAAAGTGATGCGAGTACTGTCAGAAAGAAGGTTTTTTTTCTTTCAGTCTTGATGCCAACAATTCGGCGGATGACTTTGGCAAGTTGAGGTCACGGACAAGATCATTTAGCTCCTTCTGGGAAAAGGGATGCGGAGCGTCATCGGCATCATCGCTAGGAACTACTTCTTCATTGTCTTCAATACTGGAGAATTCTTCGTCACTTAACTCAGGAAGTTCTGCTGTGACAGGTACTGGAACTTCATCACAGTGAGGTTCAGGACGACGTGCTGATTCAAGATCAGGATACTTGAGGCTGCTCTGGTTCTTTCTGTTGATCCCAATCAAATTAATAGCGCAGAAGTAACAGTCACTGACATGGTTTTCCGGCTCTCTCCAAACCATCGGAATTCCAAACTTCAGCCCGTCCTTCTTTCCATGGTCCAGCGACGTAGATACTCGGTGCATTTTCTTGCAGACCATGTGAGGCGCCCAAGCTTTGTCCTGATCACCAAGTTTCCATGCCAAAATAAGCATGATAAGCACGCTTTACGAAACTTGTGACTGGTTTCCTGTTAGGAACAACGTTGTATTCGCCGCAGATGTAGCAGAATACATCCGGCTTATTTCTGCAAGACCTGGACGAATCCATATCATTCATCTGAATAAGGAAAAAATGTCTTTTAGCAAAAAATGTGCGGTCGCAACTTGAAAATTATATCGTAATACCCGCCACGAAAATGCTAATACCCTTATGTATGAACCGTAAAAAAAATATTTGGCAATAGAACACAAATTTGACCTGATTGAGCAAAATCAATGTTTTTTTTTTTTGGATTCAGCGCATCAAAATTGTCTAAAATCAGTTAAAAAATTAGTGACGATTTTTTTTTGCTATTGACCAGTGTTATCATTATCATTATTATTATTATAATTATATCTTATTATCATTATTAATACTGTTATCATTATTATTATTATTAATATCATCATCATTATTATTATTTTATTATTTTTTTCATTATTATTATTTTATTATTTTTTTCATTATTATTATTATTATTATTATTATTATTATTATTATTATCATCATCATCATCATCATCATTATTATAATTATTTCATTATTATTATTATTATTATTATTGTTATTGTTATTTTTTTTTACTATTATTATTATCATTATTGTTATTATTATTATTATTATTGTTATTATTACTGTTAATTTTATTATTGTTAATATTAATTTTATTATTGTTAGTATTATTTCTATGAATATTACCAATATCAGTATCAGATTTACTAACATAATTATTTTCAGTATTTTGTTGTCATTACTGTTATTTCTGTTAGTATTTTTCTCATTATTATCAATATTATTGTTATTATTTCTTTTGGACATTTTTATTATTGTTATTATATTATTATTATCATTATTATTATTACTATTATTATTATTATCAATATTATTATCATTATTATACTGTTGTTATTTTTATTATCAAAATCATTATTATCATTATCATTATTATCATTGTGAATAGCAAAACACTCTTCCGTGCTGATACAATGGAAGAAAAACCCACAATACAAAAACTAGATTTATTGAAAATGAGACTACAGTTTCGAAATCCACCTGGATTCCATCTTCAGGTCTGAAGAGGAAAGGGAGAGGAGGGGGTATAAAAGAGAGAGAGGAGAGGCAATCCCCCCCCCCCCCCCCCCCCAGGAAACACGGGGCGGGTGAGGACAGACGAACGAAGCAGAGGGAGGTCACATCAGGTCGGAGGAGGGCGGACTATGCGCCGGGTGGCCGGCATACGCGTAGAGGCGGACGAATATGGGAAAGCAAGGAGGCTCCGGTCAGCAGGAGAACGCGGGGTCAAGTTGAAATAGGCAGCAGCTTTATAAAGAGAAGATTCCACCAGTCTGCGGGAGTGGACATCGGCGGAAGAAAAACACAATCGCGCTGCTGGACCGTCCATCTGATGGCCAGTGTCCACTGATGGCAAAAGGGGCGTATTGTTGTGTCCCCGGATATAGCGTTATTATGTTGAGACAGCGCTTGGTAAGACTGCGCCTGTTTCGCCAAAGTACTGTTGTCACAGGAGGCACAAGGAACAGCAGAGGTGCCCACCTTCGCGAGGAAGGAGGGCTAGTATGGACCAGGTTGCGACGGAGAGTGTTCACCGGGAAAGATCCCCAGCCTGGCAGTTGAGAGGGTGAAGAGGGCGACCGTCCCAGCCTGCCCTACATGAGGAAATTTACTCTCTCCGTCGCCCTCTTCACCCTCTCAACTGCAGGCTTGATCTTTCGCCAGCGTGAAACACTCTCCGTTCGGCAAACCTGGTCCATAACTAGCCCTCCTTCCTCGCTGAAGGTGGGCACCTATGCTGTTCTTGTGCCTCCTGTGACAAACAGTACTTTGGCGAAACAGGGCGCGAACAGGTCTTACCAAGCGGTTCTGTCCAACATAGTACGCTTATCCCGGGGACACAACAATAAACGCCCTCTTTTGCCACAGTGAGGACACTTGCCATCAGATGGACTGGTAAGCAGCGTCGGATTGTGTTTCCTTCCGCCGTATGTTCCACTCCCGCAGACTGAGTGGAATCTTCCTTTATAAAGCTGCGCCTATTTCAACTTGAACAGCGGGTTTTCTCTGCTGACAGGCCCTCCTTGCTTCCCATATCGTCCGCTTTACGTATGCCGCCACCCGCGCTAGTCCGCCAGATCCTCCGCCCTGATGTGAACATCCCTCTGCTTCCGTTTCGTCTGTTCCTCACCGCCCCGTGTCCCGCGTTGCCTCTCCTCTCTCTCTTTTATACCACTCCTCTTCCTTCCCTCTTCAGACCTGAAGATGGAATACAGGTGCGATTTCGAAACTGTGTCTCATTTTCAATAAATCTAGTTTTTGTTATTGTGGGTTTTTCGAAATTATTATCATTGTTATTCATTATTATTATTACCATTAGTATTATATACTTTTTTATGCTAGAAGTAGTTTTCGTCATCGATGGGTGCATTGTCAGATTCTGACATTAAGCGTACAACAGTATGGTTTATCTTTCTCGATGGTCTGTCAGTGAATCATACTAAAAACAGCGTCTCAAATTCACCCTGTTCGCCCTTATACTTGGTGTAGAGCAGCCGTTGTCGCCCCTTGCTTTGGTACCCTCAACTCTTCCAGTGATGACCTGATACTCTAATGCTTTCTTCCTCATCATAATATGTCAAACAAACAAAACAAAAAAAATTGTCGCTCGTGGATCACTTTTATTAACTTTAA
The DNA here is from genome assembly GCF_015228065.2 of Penaeus monodon. NCBI lineage: Eukaryota > Metazoa > Arthropoda > Malacostraca > Decapoda > Penaeidae > Penaeus > Penaeus monodon. The sequence goes on from NC_051411.1 coordinate 19,114,460, forward strand.
CCTCGTCTGTGCTTTTCTTAAGACCTCTTCATTGCTAACCTTTTTCATCATGATATCCTTAGCATCCGTCTCAGAAACCACATTTCTGTAGCGACTAATCTTTTCTCCATTGCTTTGCTGATTGGCCAAGTTTCACAACCATAGAGAAGTGTGCTCCAGACATAGCATTTCAGAGATCTGATTTTTGTTTGCATATTGATGACTTTAGAGGTTAGGATGTTGCCATTGATTTGAAGGCTGTTTAGCAATCCCAATTCTTCTGAGGATTTCCTTTTCTGATTTACCATTGGATGTGATCAAGCTACCAAGATGGACGGAGTTGTCTACTTGCTTTAGGTTCTTTCCATCCACCTTTATTGAGCATTTTGGGATTTCTTTTTTTTTCTTGTATATTACTTGGGTGAAAGATTTCTTCTGATTGATTTCCAGACCAGCTTTTTTACTCTCTCTTGTAACTATATCCATGATCTTCTGGAGTTGATCTTCAGTCTCAGCAATGATGGCAGTGTCGTCTGCATATCCTAATTTTTTTTATATTGACTCTTCCTATTCTAATACCGTCCAAGTGTGCAATGTTTTTCATCATCGACTCAGTGTACAATGAGAAAAGTTCCGGTGATATTTGCTTCTTGTTCCCAGTACAGGTTTTTTATTAGCTCTTGGTCTTTCCATTAATATCTAATCCTTCCAGAATTTTAAACAGATGCTTACGTTAGACTTTAGCAAAAGCTTTAACGTAATCAATATAGCATATGAAAAACGTTCTTTTTGCATCTCAATGTATCTCTCATCAATCATTCGTAGCATAAAAATAGCGTTTCCTGGTTCCTTTGTCTTCTACAAAGCCGAATTGTTCTTCTGATATTACTCCTTTTGTCCGTCCTCTCATTCTTAAGATTAACTTTGTTATGTGGCTCATGAGGCTAATAGGACGATGTAGTTCACATTTTACGGTTCCTGGTCTATTGGATAAGGCGATAAATGTTGACCTTCTCATGTTTAGTGGAAAATGTCCCTCGTCATAAATTTGTTTGCGATGGTTGTTATCCATCATCTCCAAGATCTTCCATAGCTTGTGTCAGTTCGATGGCTACTTCATCTGGTCTTTGCTTTGTTTTTAGGCATAGTCTTTATTGTTTTTTTCTGTTTCATCTTTTGTAAATGATAGATTTTCTTTCTGTTAATTTGCAGAGTTAATTTGCTCTCTCTTTTGTCCTCAAACAATTCTTTGATATATTCTTCCCATCTTTCTAACATTTTTTCTTTTTCCATGATAATAGTTCATCTTTAGATTCCACACATGAAGCTGCTGAGCAAATCTCCCGTCTATTTGTTGTTTCCTTTTTATTTTTCATGCACTAAGCGTGGGTTTTTCTTTTCAAGATCTTCTGTTTCTGCACATTTCTCGTTCAGATGTTTTTTTTCTTTAGCTTTTTGACATGCTTTCTTGATTTCCTTATCTATTTTGCTGTATTCATTTTATTATTTCCACTTTTCTGCGTTTTTCCATCATTTCAAGAATTCAGTAGTTATCCAAGGCTTGTGTTGTCTTAGGCTTTGGTAGGATAACTTTCTTAACTATCGTTTTTAGTGATTTCTGGAGAAAGTTTGGAAGTTGAAAGTTTTTGTTTGCATCTTGCTTGTTGTCTAGATGCCCTAGTGTTTCTACAACCAAGTCTTCGGAAACTTCTCTTGTGTGTTGTTCTTGAAGTTCCTTGAAATCCAGATTAGGCTCCGATTTTTGTTGTTCATTTTCTGAATCATTATTTAATATCACAAACTAGAAAAACATGGTCACTGTTTCAGTCAGCCCCTGGAAAAGTTGTCCATGTCCACAAGTATCTCGGGTGTTCTGTGAACCATGTATTCAAATTGGTTGTTTGGTCGCATCCTTTCTAGTTCCAAAGCCTTTGCCGCCGCTATGTTTGCAGTTTTTTCTATCCCTACCTTGGCATTGAAGTCACCCATAACCATGGTAATTTCCTGTGACTTACACTGTTTTAGGCATCAATGTTGTTGTAAAATTCTTCTAATTCTTCCACTGAGCTGCTGCTAGTTGGTGCATATACCTGAATTAAGTTAATGTTAAATGGCTTTGCTTTCCATGTCTGAAGTTGGCCAAAATCCTATCATTGAGTTCTGTGCTTGTTTATTTTGAAGGATGCCAACACCTCTTTCATGAGAAGTGTTACCTGAGTAGTACATCGTGTAATTATCCGTTTTGAAACATCCTGCTCAGTCCATCTTGTCTCACACATGCCAAAGATGTCAATCTTCAATCGTAAAATTTCCATTTTGCATTTTTCTAGTTTCTAGTAGTAGTATCATTCTTATTATTATATTATTATGGTTATGATTAACTATAATCATAGTTATTGAAAATATTATTATTATCATTACTATATCATCATTATATATTATCATTATTACTATCATTATCATTGTTATCATTATCATTATTTTTATTATAACCATTATTTTTCATATTATTATTATTATTATTATTATTATTATTATTATTATTATTTTTATTATTATTATCATTATCATTGTTATTATTATTACTATATTAATCATTATGCTGTATTTATTATTGATTTTATTAATTATTATTGATTATTATTATTATTATTATCATTATTATGATTATTTATCTATTTATTTATTTTTATTTAAAATATCATCATCATCATATCCTCATTAATAGAAATTATTATCATTGTATTGCTTTTATTATTATTATTGCTATTTTTAATTATTTAATTTATCATAATCATTATGATTATTACATTATTAAAATCATTGTTTTTATTATTATTGTTATTATTATATGATCAATATTATTAGTATTAGTATTAGTATTGCTACTATTATTTTTATCATTATTACTATTATTATTGAATTTATTTTAATTATTATTATTATTAATGTTAATATTAGTATTGATATCACTGATATTATTAATGTTATCATTTTCATCAATACTATTATTCTTATTATCATTACCTTTATCATTATTATCATTTTTATGATTTTCATAATCATTATCATCATTATTATTTCATCATTGCTTATTTAATTATTTTTTGTTATTATTATTATTATTATTACATGTATTATTATTATTATCATTATTATCATTATCATTATTATTATTGTCTTTAATATCATTATTGTTCTTATTATTATTGTTGTTTCTATTATTATTATATAACTATCATTAGTAGTAGTATTAGTAGTAATAATAGAAGTATTGGTACTAGTAGTAGTAGTATTACTATTATCATCATCAACATTATGATTGTGATTGATAATAATATTGATATTATTATCATCAATGATAATAGTAATGATAATGATAATAATAATAATAATAATAATAATAATAATAATAATAATAATAATAATAATAATAATATAATAGTAATAATATAATAATTGATGATGATTATTATTATTATTATCATTATTGTTATTATCATGAATATTATTGTTTTTGTTATTGTTATTACTACCATTATCATTATCATTAATACCACTATTATTATTATCATAATGTCTGATGTTATTATTATCAATAGTTTTATCATCTTTAATATTATTAAGATTATGATTATCATCATCATTATTTTTTACCATCATCGTTATTATTGTTGTTAATAATATCCTTATTGTTATTATTATTATTATCATTATTATTATTATTATCATTACCATCATCATAGCTATTATCATCATTATTATTACTAGCAGTGATGTTAGTAATGTTGTTATCATTATTATATATTTTTATCATATTATCATTGATGTTGCCATCATATCGAAATCATTAACATTATGAGCATCATTATCATTACTGTTATATTACCATTATTGTTACCATTATTATTATTCTCATTTTTTTGTTGCTTTCATAATTATCATTATCTTTTTAATTGTTATCATTACTGTGATCATCATTATCATTATCATTATTTTTCTTATCTTTACTATCATTATTATTATTGTTGTTCATTGCTTTTATTAATAATAATAAAAATGATAACAGTAATGATGATACTAATGATAATGATAATGATATTGATAATGATAATAGTAGTAATAATAGTATTGATGATGATAATAATAATAATGATAATGGTGATGATGATAATAATTAATGATGATGGTTAGTATGTTAATGATGACGATGATGGTAAGGATAATGATGATAGTTATACTTACAATGAGAGCAATAATAACATTAAATATAAGTAGACTTATTATCATTGTAAGTAGTGTTGTCATTCCCTTTATGTTAATTTTACCAAATTTGGTTATCATTAATCTATTCATCGTTATTGTTCTTGTTGTTATTAATATTTTCATCATTATTATTTACACAAGGAAATTATAATTATAAAGGGCCCATCATATTTTTATGATTATCCTCATTAATAATTTTAAATTTTTTTCATCTTATCATTAGCCCTCTTTTTTACCATTATTATCATTATTTTTTTAAAAGTTACATATCATCAACTTTCTCCCCAAAACAATCTGCCTTTTCGCGTCAAGAAAAAAAATTGGTATCAAAGAGGTTTCAAATGAAAACCCCAAAGGCGGTGCCTCAAGAAAATTTTTGACTTTAACCCCAAAATTTTGAGGGGGCGACAAGTTCACGGTGGTTGAAAGGGCAACCCATTCACCTAAATGTTTTAGTAAATTGCGTTGGCCATATCTAGAGCGCTGCAGAAGGCCAGGCGAGAAAAAAAACAAATGACGGGCGCCGAGCAGACACCCCCGGCCATCACGCTCCCCTTTTAGATATTTTTTTCTATTCCAAATAAAGCCGTGATTTTTGAACTCTTGAATAAAAATGTGTCGTAATTACTACAATGCGTAACGCTGACTACGTACTCACGTGCGTGTGTGTTAGGAGGGTGCTTTGATGAGAGTGGCGCGCGCTTTTAAATATATATATATATATATATATATATATATATATATATAATATATTTTATATATATATATGTGTGTGTGTGTGGTGTGGTGTGTTGTGTGGTGTGTGTGTGTGTGGGGGTTTTGTGTGTGTTGTGTGTGTTATATAATATATATATATATATAATATATAATATAATATATACAATATATATTTTTTTTTTATTTTTTTATTTATTTATTTATTTTTTTTCCTTATGAAAAAGGGTTTATACCTGCATTTTTACGGTGGTGTAGGATACACACGTACACACACTACACAAAACCACAAACACCCAACACACAAAATCACACACCACACACCACAACACACTCTCTCTTTTCTCTCTCTCTTTCTCTCTCTTTCTCTCTCTCTCTCCCTCCTCTCTCTCCTCTTCTCTCTCTCTTTTCCAACTCTCTCATTCATAAAATTCGACCTCCATCTTTTCAAACGATTCTGTTGGAAATTAATGCAATAAATTTCACAGAACAGCACGGGCCCCGTCCTCCCCAATGGCTTGGTCGACATCCAATTTTTTTAGGGGATGTATTTTAACCTTTTTTACTTTTGTTTTTTTACATTTTTCTCTCTTTTCTACTTTTTTACAACAGTTTCCTCTATATCAAAATCCTTGGATAGGTACTTTGCCGGTTTTTTTCCTTTTTTCCTGTAGACAGAGCAGTGAAGACCGTAGTAGTGAAAAGGGCCCAAGACACCCATCCATGCAACGACGGGCTCTTCTGTTGCTGCCTTTTCTCTGAAAGTTGTGTGCAAGGGATGAGTAGAATATCGTCGCTTGGGTGACTTTCCCCCCAGAAGTGTAAATACAAGAGGTGTGAAAGTACCTTGCTGACTTCTGGACGCGTTCGCCATACTCCCTCATTTTTTGTTTCATGCTTAGTGTGGCAAAAGGGGATTCCGGGGACGGTTGCTCGGGGGAAAGGGGTAAAGATTCGTATCGAAGAAGGCCGTTGCCCTCTCCCCAGAAATTTTGGCACTATGTCAATCGGCGTCCCCCTTCGTGTGGCGGTTTGGGGAGTGAGAAGTTGACCCTTCTGGGGGGATGAGGGAGGTTCGACCCCTCACTTTGGGCAAACCTGCCAAGCTTGGCAGTCACCCCTCACCTCGTCGGGGCATGCAAACAAAGCCTCCCGTTTGACGTCAGGGGCAGGTTTGGGGTCGAAAGCCGAACCGCATGTGCATGCGGGAAAGGCCTCTATTGTCCAACCAATCTCGGGGCAAGTGCGCCCAAAAAACCCCCTGTTTGTTTAAACAAAACCCTTTGATTTTTGATGGGGGACTGGTAACCAGTTAGGGGCGCCGGTTTCGCGTGCCATAATCATTTTTTTATATCCTCAGTAATTTATAGAGGATTTCTTGAAGTTGTCCCCCTTGCTTTTTTTTCTCTTTTTTTTTGTAATTCCATTTTGATTTTTTTTTGTTGTGTTGTATCAGGCTGTGTATATGTTTTTTGCGTTTTTTGGGCCGGTTAGGCGGCTGAGAGTGAAGATTTTTGGAACTCCATGCCGCATTTTACAGGGGTTGTTAGCCGAGTCCCAAAAAGCCTTGGCGGAAGTTCGAGTATGGCTCTTCGTGGCAGTGGGTTTTTCCCCCCACCTGATAGTGCGGGAAGGGTGTTTCAATTGCTTCCCAAGGGTGAAAGAAAAGGGCTCGATTAGGTTTTTTAGTTCGCATAAAAAGTTCCACTTGTGTTGATCCCCCGAAGGTGAAGGCGGTAATGCCGAGGGGGTTTCCCTTCTTTGCGTTTTCTGCCAGCTCTATCACCCCTTCTCCATTTACCCAACCCGGGTTATGTATTCCCCCTGGCTGCTGTTGTGCCAAAAACTGCCCCAAGGGGTTTTTCACCGCCGGGCCTTTATAATCACGTTTGTTCTCGGAAGGCTTTCTGGCTTGTCCCCGGGTATTCCCGGGTTTTCAATTAGAAACCGATTTGGCGGCGTTCGGAAAAAATCCTTGGGGGAGGGCCGTGTCTCAATGAGATTCCACCACTTCTTATGTTCTCAATTTTCCCGCTAGGGCAGGCGTTGGCCCTAGGAAATTGTTATATCGTTGTTTTGTGATCAATTTTTGCTGAGGAGACCCAGGCGTACATCGCCTGGCAACTGGGTCACCTTGTTTGGCCCTCGGGTGAAGCTTCATCTATAAGTATTTGTTTATGTCGACTATGTGGAGCTCTGGGGTTGTTGTAGGTGTTTTTAAGTATTTTGGAGGCTTTGGGCATTTGATTATATTGGGATTGTTGCCTTTTTGGTTTATTTTTGTTGAAGGGATTTGTAGCATCCCCATGAGTACGGCCGACAATCCGGCTCTTCAAAGATGTTTCTCATGGGGGGTTTCTGTCACACCCTGCCTGTTTTCCGCACACACCTTAAATTTCCCACGGCTTGTCTAACGTCGTCTCGACAACGTTATGAGCCTTTCCCATGATTCGTCGCAAGATTCTCCGGGGTTTGCGAGGGCAATTAAACGCAAGCGGAGGGCATCCAGGTTTTTGCAGTTTTTTTTTTGCAAGTTTTAGCAAAAGATGCAATGGTTTGCAAAGGGCATTTTAGGACCCAAACTTTCTGCTGTCAGGATGGTTTTCCATGCCTTTTTCGTCGAGTCCAGAAGGTCCCGCGACCATGTGTATGCAAGATGTGTTTTATCTTTTTGCCGGTAATTTTGCTCAAAGATCTCCGGAGGGGGGGATTATACTCTCCCCGAAAAAACGTTCCGCCGCCCCTTCCCTTTTCAGGGGGGGTGCTTTTTATTGAGCAAGCGACGGGGGTTTTCATTTAAGGGTAATGTCCCTGTTGTTTTATTTTATGTTTGGCCTTACTGCCTTGCACTTTGGGCCTTTTTATTAGATGGGAAATTTCCCTTTATTTTTCCATTCTCTTCTTGTTGCAATTGTTTTTCTGTGTCTTTTTCCCGTAGGTTTTTTCCCTTTCAGGAGTCCCGAACATTCCCACTTTTCCCTCACTCCATCCTCCTTTTTTTAGCCTTTACATCATCTGCGGTCTTGGATTTTGTATGTGTTCTTTGGCATAGGATGAGGTAGAATAGCGATTGTTTTTAGAGCAATCGGTTGGGGGAAACTGCCGTTTGTTACTCTTCAAATTTAAAAATTCGATTCTTAATTAAGTCTTTTGTTTCGTTGCATTTTGGGAAAGCGAAAGATTGCTTGGGGAGAAAGTGACATTTTTTGTATATGTTTTCGTTAGCATTGTTTCATCTTCAATTGAATTTTCGCCAGTATCGGGCGGGGAAGAGTCTCCCTTTACCTGAGTGTTTCCGGTTGTTTAGATTTGTGCCCTGTTTTTTCAATTTTAGACCCACTATGCATCGCTTGCTTCTGTTCGACTCTGGTGGTGGGATCTGTTTGGCATTTTTGCCCAGCTCGCACGATGTGCAATTCTTCCATTTTTGACATTCAATTGGAGATTTTGGTTTGTAAAAACACAGCAAGGGGGTACGGGCCCTTTTTGATAATTGGGTTTAGGTGAGCATGCTGTAATTTGGCGCACTGGGGGGGGGTGAGAAACCGGCTGTTTGGGGTTTAGGAGGGGGTATGGCAACTTGGGAGGCTGGACGGGGTTATTCACCCAAAGGGTGAGTTTTCCTTGCAGATTCCCAGAGTGTTACATACTCCAAGTGAGAGAAGTGGGAGAGAAAAAATAAAAAAAAAAGAGACAGAGGAAAAGGGTTACAATGGTCAAGCGTTGATAACCCCGGTCAGGCCCCCATCAATATTCCCCAAACGTCCGCTCGCGCACCGCTAGTTCAAGTCAGGCGTGTTTAATAGTAATTTTTAGTAGTATTTAGTGTGTGGAGAGAGATTATAAGTTATAAACCTTATTTAGCTATATGGTATGTTTTTACACCGCTATTAAAAAATAAGATATAGGATGCTTGTGTGCAAATAAGTAAGTAATAGGAGCTACTGCGACTACGGCGCCCTCTCTCTGTCTCTCTCTCCTATTTTCTCCTCCGTTCTCTCTCTCTCTCGTTTTTCCCTCTCGTTTTCCTTTCGTTCTCTCCCTCTCTTTCTCTCCCTTCCTCTTCTTCTCTCTCTCCTCTCTCTTTTCTTCTCTCTCTCCTCTCTATTATAATTTATAAAATATATATAATTTTAAAATATATAACATACATATATATATATATTTAATATATATATATATATAATATATATATTATAATATATATATATATATAATATAAAGTCATGTACATGATCTATAAACACAGAGCTAAACAGAGAATTGATAGATAAAAACAAAAGATCGATAGCCAGGCAGTAAGTCAAGTCACAGCGCACAAAATTGGTTCCGTGCATTGCAACATTCTTTATAAGGGTTCAGGGGGAAATTTTTGATTTTCCAGCCCCCGTAGTCCCTTTGTGACCCCCTATATCAATGGCATTAGATTGCATGCGGGGGGTAGGCCATTTTTAAAAGATAAAAAAAAAGAAACAGTTTGGGAGTAAAAGGGGGACTGAGGATATAAATACAAAAGAACAAATGCAGCAGTCAGAGTCATCACATGCATTTTTTTTGCGTGGTTTTTGTAGGGTGGAAATGTTTTGGAACTGCGAATACATACATTTTTATGTAGTTTTCATGAAAATTTTTCAGGCGTTTTAAAAGTTTCCCAAAAACGCTGCTTTTAATAGTAAGAATCTCTTTATTCTGTCATAAACAATCCGGATTTTGCACGACCCCCCC
>NC_051411.1:19129243-19138501 GCF_015228065.2 Penaeus monodon
ATCATTATTATTGTTGCTAATCATCATTAGCAATATCATTGTCATCATTATCGTTGTTATTATCCTTAGCATTATTACTCTTTTCCTTCGTACAATTATCATTTTCGTTATCATTATTATTATGTCAATTACTGTTATTATTATTGATATAATCATGATAATAATAATGATAGTTTTGGTTATTATTATTATTATTATTGTTGTTGTTATTGTTATTATTGTTATTATTATTATTATTATTATCATTATTATTATTTTTATCATTGTTATTGTTATATTTATTACTATTATTATCATTATCATTACTGTCATTATTATTACTATAGTTGCTATTTTTATCATTGTTATTATTATTATCCCTATCCCTTTTGCTATTGCAATTATCATTATCATTGTTATTATTATTGTTATTTAATTATTATTATTATTGTTATTATTATGATTATTATTATAACTGTCATTGCTATTATCAATATCATTATCACTACCTTATTAATACTTTTTTATTGATGTCATTATTTTGTATTACTAAATTATTATTATTATTGTTATTTTCATTTATTATTATTATTATTATTATTATTGTTATTTTCATTATCATTATTATTATTATTTTGTTATTATTATTACTATTATTATCATCATCATTGTCCTTATTACTATTATTACTATTATTATTAGCATTATTGTTATCATTATCATATTTTTTATTTCCATTAATAATAATAATAATAATAATATAACAATAATATCATTATTATTATTATTATTATTATTATATTATTATTATTATTATTATTATTATTATTATTATATTATTATTATTATATGCTAATATCTTTATTATCACCATTTTTATACTATTTTTATTACTACTATCATTAACATTATTATTATTGTGATTATCAGAATTACTGATATTATTATTTCGATTAGTTTTTTCGTCTCACTGTTATCATTTTGTCTTTACTATTAATGTCACCGTTATTATTATTGTCATTATTTTTGGTATTATTATTATTATCATTATCGTCATCACCATCATTATTATTATCATCATTATTATTATCACTATTATCATTATTATTATTATTATTATTATTATTATTATTATTATTATTATTATTATTATCACATTTTTATTATTAGTAGTATTATGATTATCATCACTAATAATAGCATCATTATTATCATCATTATATTGTATAAAATATAATATAATATATAATAATGATAATAATATAATAATAATAATATAATAATAATATAATAATAAAAATAATAATAATAATAATAATAATTGTTATCATTATTATTATTATTATCATTATTACTATCATTTTTATTTATCATCATTATTATTATAATATTATTATAATTATCATTATTATTATTATTATTATTATTATTATTATTATTATTATTATTATTATTATTGTTGTTGTTTTTGTTCTTATTATTATTTTTTTTTGTTAGTATCATTACTATTGTTGTTATTATCATTATTATTATTATTGTTATTATTATTGTTATTATTATTATAATGAATGATGATGATGATGATGATGATGATGATTGTTATTATTATTATCATTATTATTATTATTATTATTGCTGGTATTACTATTATTATTATTATTATTATTATTATTATTAATATTATATATTACACTGGGTTACAAAAAATATTTTTTGTAAGTTGTCTTAGTTTTTTTCAGCTGATTTAGAGCAAACCTGCATCGCTGAATCCAAAATTGCCATCCATTTTCCCCGATCAGGTCAAGTCTTTAAACTAAGTGAATATAGGAAAAATTGTTTTTTTTACGAAGTGGAATACATTAGAGCGGCATTTTTGTTTTATTTGTGTTACTTATACATCCGATATATTTATTTTCTCACCCAATTTATAATTATCTACATGTTGCAAACATTAATCGGTATCTGTATTGACATCAACATTGCATTACATTGGTAACTATTACAATATCTACTGATCAATGCTGAACATCGATCAGAATTGATCAGTTGATCAGTAGACAGGACACTAATAAAGACAGATGCATGGAAACTAGATGTTTGGTCACCATTGATCATTCAGTGCTGACATTTCCCGTTTCTTGAGCTCTTCGAATGTGCAGCGAAAGGGTTTTGTCTCCTTCAAAGTCCAACAGTAATCGGCCATCATGACTGCATCCCACCGTCCCTGATACCGGGTTTCTCCATCTCCTTCATGTCTTGATGAATCTCTCCCCTGCTCGTCGCTCATTGATCCAGATTCTCAGGAAACCGATCCATGTGTGAGAATAGGTAGTGCATTTTGATGCTCATGTTGCTCCCAGGTTTTTGAAGGCAATCAGCATTTTGTGACGAGTTCTGCGTAGTTGCTGGCCTTGTTGTTGCCAAGGAAGTGCTTTACGACCAGAACAAATGCCATCCACGCTTCCAGTTCGACTTTATTCACTGAGTTTTCAAACTCTGGATCTCTGATGAGCTGACGTAGTTGAGGTCCGTCAAAGATGCCAGCTTTCAATTTCTCCATGGTCACTCCTGGGAAAAACATGGCACAGGTGAGTGAAGCAGCCACCATCCTTGTCCAGACTTTGGTGAACTGCTTCATCAAGCCCAAACTTAATGTGCAGGGTGGGAGAGTATCCTGTCTCTGTTCACCAGAGGGGCGTTGATGACGTTCTTTGATCTGCTAGGCTCCAATTCCTCCCGCAGGACCACTCTTTTTTGGTAATGCTGAGCTCGGTCCCTACTATCCCAATGCCAGAAAGCACGGTACTTGGTGAAACCGGACTGCTGTCCCAACAAAAAGTTCACCATCTTCAGGTCACACAGATCATCCACTCATGCTGACAATAACGAATTTTCTTCCAGCAGATACTTCACCGCTGCATACTTCTCCTTCAGTGTAGTCGAGTGAGCCAGCGGTATAGAGGCAAACTGGTTGCCGTTGTGCACCAGAACGGCTTTCAGCGATCTCTTGCTGCTGTCAATAAACAGTCTCCATTCTACAGGTTGGTACTGTGGCAATCCAAGATTGTGCAGAAGCTGTGAAACATCTGTACAGTACACCAAGTTTTTCTCTTCAGACAAAAAACGAAGGTATTCTTGATGTCTGTTGTGGTAGAAAGTGATGCGAGTACTGTCAGAAAGAAGGTTTTTTTTCTTTCAGTCTTGATGCCAACAATTCGGCGGATGACTTTGGCAAGTTGAGGTCACGGACAAGATCATTTAGCTCCTTCTGGGAAAAGGGATGCGGAGCGTCATCGGCATCATCGCTAGGAACTACTTCTTCATTGTCTTCAATACTGGAGAATTCTTCGTCACTTAACTCAGGAAGTTCTGCTGTGACAGGTACTGGAACTTCATCACAGTGAGGTACAGGACGACGTGCTGATTCAAGATCAGGATACTTGAGGCTGCTCTGGTTCTTTCTGTTGATCCCAATCAAATTAATAGCGCAGAAGTAACAGTCACTGACATGGTTTTCCGGCTCTCTCCAAACCATCGGAATTCCAAACTTCAGCCCGTCCTTCTTTCCATGGGTCCAGCGACGTAGATACTCGGTGCATTTCTTGCAGACCATGTGAGGCGCCCAAGCTTTGTCCTGATCACCAAGTTTCATGCCAAAATAAGCATGATAAGCACGCTTTACGAAACTTGTGACTGGTTTCCTGTTAGGAACAACGGTGTATTCGCCGCAGATGTAGCAGAATACATCCGGCTTATTTCTGCAAGACCTAGACGAATCCATATCATTCATCTGAATAAGGAAAAAATGTCTGTTAGCAAAAAATGTGCGGTCGCAACTTGAAAATTATATCGTAATACCCGCCACGAAAATGCTAATACCCTTATGTATGAACAACAACCGTAAAAAACAATATTTGGCAATAGAACACAAATTTGACCTGATTGAGCAAAATCAATGTTTTTTTTTTTTGGATTCAGCGCATCAAAATTGTCTAAAATCAGTTAAAAAATTAGTGACGATTTTTTTTTGCTATTGACCAGTGTTATCATTATCATTATTATTATTATAATTAATATTCTTATTATCATTATTAATACTGTTATCATTATTATTATTATTAATATCATCATCATTATTATTATTTTATTATTTTTTTCATTATTATTATTTTATTATTTTTTTCATTATTATTATTATTATTATTATTATCATTATTATTGTTATTATTATCATTATAATAATTATTATTAGTAGTATTATCATCATTCTTATTATTTTTGTTATTATTATTATTATTATTATTATTGTTATTGTTATTTTTTTTTACTATTATTATTATCATTATTGTTATTATTATTATTATTATTGTTATTATTACTGTTAATTTTATTATTGTTAATATTAATTTTATTATTGTTAGTATTATTTCTATGAATATTACCAATATCAGTATCAGATTTACTAACATAATTATTTTCAGTATTTTGTTGTCATTACTGTTATTTCTGTTAGTATTTTTCTCATTATTATCAATATTATTGTTATTATTTCTTTTGACATTTTTATTATTGTTATTATTATTATTATTATCATTATTATTATTATTACTATTATTATTATTATCAATATTATTATCATTATTATACTGTTGTTATTTTTATTATCATAATCACTATTATCATTATCATTATTATCATTGTGAATAGCAAAACACTCTTCCGTGCTGATACAATGGAAGAAAAACCCACAATACAAAAACTAGATTTATTGAAAATGAGACTACAGTTTCGAAATCCACCTGGATTCCATCTTCAGGTCTGAAGAGGAAAGGGAGAGGAGGGGGTATAAAAGAGAGAGAGGAGAGGCAACGCGGGAACACGGGGCGGGTGAGGACAGACGAACGGAAGCAGAGGGAGGTCACATCAGGTCGGAGGATCGGGCGGACTATGCGCCGGGTGGCCGGCATACGGTAGAAGGCGGACGATATGGGAAGCAAGGAGGCTGTCAGCAGGAGAAAAGCCGCTGTTCAAGTTGAAATTAGGCAGCAGCTTTATAAAGGAAGATTCCACCAGTCTGCGGGAGTGGACATCGGCGGAAGGAAACACAATCCGCGCTGCTGACCAGTCCATCTGATGGCCAGTGTCCCACTGATGGCAAAAGAGGGCGTTATTGTTGTGTCCCCTGGATATAGCGTACTTATGTTGAGACAGACGCTTGGTAAGACTGGCGCCTGTTTCGCCAAAGTACTGTTTGTCACAGGAGGCACAAGGAACAGCATAGGTGCCCACCTTCGCGGAGGAAGGAGGGCTAGTATGGACCAGGTTGCGACGGAGAGTGTTCACCTGGCGAAAGATCAGCCTGCAGTTGAGAGGGTGAAGAGGGCGACCCGTCCTCAGCCTGCCCTACACTGAGGAAATTTACTCTCTCCGTCGCCCTCTTCACCCTCTCAACTGCAGGCTGATCTTTCGCCAGGTGAACACTCTCCGTCGCAACCTGGTCCATACTAGCCCTCCTTCCTCCGCGAAGGTGGGCACCTATGCTGTTCCTTGTGCCTCCTGTGACAAACAGTACTTTGGCGAAACAGGCGCCAGTCTTACCAAGCGTCTGTCTCAACATAAGTACGCTATATCCAGGGGACACAACAATAACGCCCTCTTTTGCCATCAGTGGGACACTGGCCATCAGATGGACTGGTCAGCAGCGCGGATTGTGTTTCCTTCCGCCGATGTCCACTCCCGCAGACTGGTGGAATCTTCCTTTATAAAGCTGCTGCCTAATTTCAACTTGAACAGCGGCTTTTCTCCTGCTGACAGCCTCCTTGCTTCCCATATCGTCCGCCTTCTACCGTATGCCGGCCACCCGGCGCATAGTCCGCCCGATCCTCCGACCTGATGTGACCTCCCTCTGCTTCCGTTCGTCTGTCCTCACCCGCCCCGTGTTCCCGCGTTGCCTCTCCTCTCTCTCTTTTATACCCCCTCCTCTCCCTTTCCTCTTCAGACCTGAAGATGGAATCCAGGTGGATTTCGAAACTGTAGTCTCATTTTCAATAAATCTAGTTTTTGTATTGTGGGTTTTTCTTCCATTATTATCATTGTTATTATTATTATTATTACCATTAGTATTATTATTACTTTTATTATTGCTAGAAGTAGTTTTCGTCATCGATGGGTGCCTTGTCAGATTCTGACATTAGCTGTCACAGTATGGTATCTTTCGCGATGGTCTGTCAGTTGAATCATCTCAACAGGTCTCAAATTCACCCTGTCTGCCCTTAACTTGGTGTAGAGCAGCCGTTGTCGCCCCTTGCTTTGGTACCCTCAACTCTTCCAGTGATGACCTGATACTCTAATGCTTTCTTCCTCATCATAATATGTCAAACAAAAAAAAAAAAAAAATTGTCGTTCGTGGATCACTTTTATTAACTTTAACCTCGTCTGTGCTTTTCTTAAGACCTCTTCATTGCTAACCTTTTTCATCCATGATATCCTTAGCATCCGTCTCAGAAACCACATTTCTGTAGCGACTAATGTTTCCTCCATTGCTTTGCTGATTGTCCAAGTTTCACAACCATAGAGGAGTGTGCTCCAGACATAGCATTTCAGAGATCTGATTTTTGTTTGCATATTGATGACTTTAGAGGTTAGGATGTTTGCCATTGATTTGAAGGCTGTTTTAGCAATCCCAATTCTTCTGAGGATTTCCTTTTCTGATTTACCATTGGATGTGATCAAGCTACCAAGATGGAGGAGTTGTTTGTTTAGGTTTTTTTTATTGGTGAAAGATTTCTTCTGATTGATTTCCAGACCAGCTTTTTTACTCTCTCTTGTAACTATATCCATGATCTTCTGGAGTTGATCTTCAGTCTTAGCGATGATGGCAGTGTCGTCTGCATATCTTAAATTATTTATACTGACTCCTCCTATTTTGATACCGTCCATGTGTGCAATGTTATTCATCATCGACTCAGTGTACAATGAGAAAAGTTCCGGTGATATTTGCTTCTTGTTCCCAGTACAGGTTTTTTATTAGCTCTTGGTCTTTTCCATTAATATCTAATCCTTCCAGAATTTTAAACAGATGCTTACGTTAGACTTTAGCAAAAGCTTTAACGTAATCAATATAGCATATGAAAACGTCTTTTTGCATCTCAATGTATCTCTCATCAATCATTCGTAGCATAAAAATAGCGTTCCTGGTTCCTTTGTCTTCTACAAAGCCGAATTGTTCTTCTGATATTACTCCTTTTGTCCGTCCTCTCATTCTTAAGATTAACTTTGTTATGTGGCTCATGAGGCTAATAGGACGATGTAGTTCACATTTTACGGTTCCTGGTCTATTGGATAAGGCGATAAATGTTGACCTTCTCATGTTTAGTGGAAAATGTCCCTCGTCATAAATTTGTTTGCGATGGTTGTTATCCACTCATCTCCAAGATCTTCCATAGCTTGTGTCAGTTCGATGGCTACTTCATCTGGTCCTGTTGTTTGTTTTTAGGCATAGTCTTTATTGTTTTTTCTGTTTCATCTTTTGCAAATGGTAGATTTTCTTTTTCTCTGTTAATTTTCAATGTGTTCTCTCTGTTGTCCTCAAACAATTCTTTGATATATTCTTCCCATCTTTCTAACATTTTTTCTTTTTCCATGATAATAGTTCCATCTTTAGATTCCACACATGAAGCTGCTGAGCAAATCTCCCGTCTATTTGTTGTTTCCTTTATTTTTTCATGCACTAAGCGTGGGTTTTTCTTTTCAAGATCTATTTCTGCACATTCCTCGTTCAGATGTTTTTTTTCTTTAGCTTTTTGACATGCTTTCTTGATTTCCTTATCTATTTTGCTGTATTCTATTTTATTATTTTCCACTTTTCTGCGTTTTCCATCAGTTAAGAATTTCAGTAGTTATCCAAGGCTTGGTTTGTTCTTAGGCTTTGGTAGGATAACTTTCTTAACTATCGTTTTTAGTGATTTCTGGAGAAAGTTTGGAAGTTGAAAGTTTTTGTTTGCATCTTGCTTGTTGTCTAGATGCCCTAGTGTTTCTACAACCAAGTCTTCGGAAACTTCTCTTGTGTGTTGTTCTTGAAGTTCCTTGAAATCCAGATTAGGCTCCGATTTTTGTTGTTTCATTTTCTGAATCATTATTTAATATCACAAACTAGAAAAACATGGTCACTGTTTCAGTCAGCCCCTGGAAAAGTTGTCCATGTCCACAAGTATCTCGGGTGTTCTGTGAACCATGTATTCAAATTGGTTGTTTTGGTCGCATCATTTCTAGTTCCAAAGCCTTTGCCGCCCGCTATGTTTGCATGTTTTTCTATCCCTACCTTGGCATTGAAGTCACCCATAACCATGGTAATTTCCTTACACTGTTTTAGGCAGTCATCAATGTTGTTGTAAAATTCTTCTAATTCTTCCTCAGAGCTGCTGCTAGTTGGTGCATATACCTCAATTAAGTTAATGTTAAATGGCTTTGCTTTCCATGTCTGAAGTTGGCCAAAATCCTATCATTGAGTTCTGTGCTTGTTTATTTTGAAGGATGCCAACACCTCTTTCATGAGAAGTGTTACCTGAGTAGTACATCGTGTAATTATCCGTTTTGAAACATCCTGCTCCAGTCCATCTTGTCTCACACATGCCAAAGATGTCAATCTTCAATCGTAAAATTTCCATTTTTGCATTTTCTAGTTTCTAGTAGTAGTATCATTCTTATTATTATTATTATTATGGTTATGATTACTATAATCATAGTTATTGAAAATATTATTATTATCATTACTATATCATCATTATTATATTATCATTATTACTATCATTATCATTGTTATCATTATCATTATTTTTATTATAACCATTATTTTTCATATTGTTATTATTATTATTATTATTATTATTATTATTATTATCATTATTATGATTATTTATCTATTTATTTATTTTTTATTATAAATATCATCATCATCATCATCCTCATTAATAGAAATTATTATCATTGTATTGCTTTTATTATTATTATTGCTATTTTTAATTATTTAATTTATCATAATCATTATGATTATTACATTATTAAAATCATTGTTTTTATTATTATTGTTATTATTATATGATCAATATTATTAGTATTAGTATTAGTATTGCTACTATTATTTTTATCATTATTACTATTATTATGAATTATTTTAAATATTTTATTATTAATGTAATATTAGTTTGATATCACTGATATTATTAATGTTATCATTTTCATCAATACTATTATTCTTATTCAATTACCTTTATCATTATT
>NC_051411.1:19138601-19151969 GCF_015228065.2 Penaeus monodon
AAAGTTGCCGATCGAACGAATAACTTCAGTTTTTCCTGTACCTACTTTTTTAACGTCGGAGTGCAGATCTATTAGGCGATTTACGCAACCCCGGGTAATATGGGGCAATCTGCACTATGATATGGGGGAGATCGTGCGCTATATTCAATACAATAAATTTTAAGAAAATTGCGTTACAAGCTCCGTTCTAGCGCCGACAGAACGTGTCACCAATAAGCAATGTAACCGTGCTACAGTTAATCTCCTAGGGTTGACCGGAAAAAGAGAAAGGTGAAGTCAGGTCAAGACCACAACTGACTGATCACAAGCGAAAGAGAAAGCTCGGTCAGGTCTGGACGAGGGGAGGAATGAGATAAAATGAAATGATATTCGTGATAAGATAAAATCACGAATGTGTTAGATTCGTTGCGGATGAAACAACATAAATCTCTAAAAACGAAGGGAAAAGAAAGAAGAAAAGGGAGAAGGAGGCCCAAACGTGTATGTGGTTCTCTCTTAGACATTTCTTGGAATGGTTGAGCGGTTTTTCTTCGGAGGTGGTGTGTTCGTGTTGCGAGCCGAAAGGACGCAATAGCACCGCTGCTACCAGCTATAACGGGTGTACAGTAATGGTAGTCAATATACGTAGGACTCACAATACATGTAAAGGGGTGAACACACGTTACGATGTCAGGGGGTAACGCGGGTCACGTGTCAGGTCAACCTACCTGGAGGGGGAGGGCTAGGCCGTCTATTGGTACTTATGTATATGCTACATCGTACAGAGAGAGAGAGAGAGAGAGAGGGCGAGAGAGAGAGAGAGAGAGAGGGCAAGAGAGAGGGGGGGGGGGGCGAGAGAGAGAGAGATTGTGATGAAGAGAGACAGAGAGGGAGAAAGGGAGAGAGATGAAGGGAGAAAGAGAGGAAGGGAGAAAGAAAGAAAGGTAGAAAGAGAAAGATAAGAGAAAGAGAGCGAGAGAGACAGAGAAAGAGAGAGAGAGAGAGAGAGAGAGAATGAGAGAGAGAGAGAGAGAGAGAGAGAGAGGGGGAAAAGAAGAGAGAGAGGCAGGGAGAAAGAGAGAGATGAGAGAAAGAGCAAGAGAGAGAGAGAGTGAGTGAGAGAGAGAGTGTTATTGAGTGAAAGAGAGAGAGATCGTGCCGATCAATGCTATGGGTCACTCATTCGGGTTACCAGGATTTACATAGTGCCCAAGTGTTCCAAAACCTTTTCTGCTAATGGCTGAATGGGTGACAGTCCCTGCCTGTCTCTACAAGCTATCCCAGCAGTAGTTGCTGAAGCACTATGTCGATTTTTTAATTATTATTATTTTTTTTTTTTCTCGTGCTATATTTTTATCATCATTTTTCTTCAGACACATATAGTCCATGCAGGTATTGGCATAGTAAACCCCGCAGGTATATCTCAAGGAGCCCATCACATAGTCACTGGCCTACGCTGTTAAGGCGAAGCATCCTTTACTATGAAAACTTCCCTTCGATTTCCTATAGTGCATTTGTTAGGGAATAATCGGCAGACCCTCTTCATGCCACTCTACCCCTGATAGGTACACTGTTAGGTTAATCAGACATAATTGCTGGTAACCATACACTTATTTAGTTGTTTTAAAATCCCTTCTATACGTAATGTTGATAGGCATCTGCTGAAACTACGGCCTGATTGATGGTTAAACTGTCTAATAAGAAAATAGACTGAATAAAAAGGAAGCAGGATTTTTTTCTGCAACATTTTTATTTCGGTTCAGACCAGTGTCCTAGCTTATGTTATAATATTGTTGTATGGAGGATTCTCATGAATACCAATCTTTTAAAAGCAAGGCATATTAGATGATGTCAAGGTTATGTATGAAATTGTGCAGATGATAAGACAGCTAACATCTGGATCACATGCTCAAGAAATGTCACAAATGAATTGTTGTTCCAGCAAAACTGGTGTTCTTGTTTTTTAAAAGGATTAGTGACACTGTGGTTAATATTCTATCACATTCTGCCTTATCTGAAAATTTCGACAGTGAATGTGAGAAAGCTCTCGATTACTATAGTGAAGCAAGAGCATGCTGGATCCATAATAAGCTGAAAGGAGAGTAGCTCCTTCATCTTCGAAGGAAGAAAACGAAAGTAATTCGTAAAAGAGGTAAAAATCCTGTGGCATTGGAACCCTTTTTTTTTGTTTATTATTATTTTTTTATTATTTTTTTTTTTACTAAAGGCAAAGTCACAATATATATATATATATATATATATATATATATATATATATATATATATATATATATGTATATTTTTTTTTTTTTTTTACTAAAGGCAAAGTCACAATATATATTGCTACGCCAGTGGGTCTTTGTCTCTGTGCGAAACATGTGTTAACATGAAAAGGATGACCTGGGCATGTGTTAACATGAAGGGACCTGGGCAAACATGATGCAACTGACTGTGAGTGGAGGAGCAGAGGAACAAGCCAAGAGAGACGCAGTTGGGTGCTGCTCCTGTGAAGACCTCGTGTGTGCCCTTGTGACCTGATAAACTTTGTGTTGCCCTGTTATAAGCTGTATCGTGCAGTGTGACATGCTGGTTTCCCCCTGTATTGTGCCTATAGAAAAGTGTACGGGTAAATAACTTGTGTAAATAAAGGAAAGACTGTCATTTTGTGTTTTTCGTGCCCTGCCTCGCCACTTGGCTTTTCCCCTCGTGGTGTTCTGGGACGCTGTGGTGCTCGGTGCCTCTTGGAGCTGTTCAGTGTTCACGACCCTGTGGATAGCACGCCGTCTGCCTAGCCGGCCTTGTGTTGGTGGCAGAGAGAGACGAGGTGGCCGGCGTAATAAATGGTGTCAGGAGTGGGATTTGTGATATTTGATCAGTGAGATCGCCGATTTATCATGTCGTCCAAAGATGGCAGCAGCCATGAGGGCGAGGAGGCTATGACTGAGGCAGGCATTAGTGAGGTGAAGCCGAGCCAGATGGACCTGATCACTGCCATGCTGGCTGGTATGAGGGAGGAAATGGCACAAAGGGAAGAAGAGCAGGCACAGAGGGCACAAAAGCAGGCGCACCATCTCATCGAGATGCAGGCAAAGAAGGCAGAGGAACAGTTCTGCCGACTTGTTGAGGTGCTACAGAGCAATCTTGCATCTGTGAAGATGGAAACTCAGCAGTACACCGGCAAGGCCTGCAACAGCGTGAAGAGTGAACTGATGGAGGAGGTGCAGACTCTGAAGGGCGAGGTTCAGGGCCTGAGGGAGGAAGTGAAGGCGGAAAGGCGGCGTCACGAGGTAGTAACGTTGCAAGCAGAGAAGGCAGACGAGGTTCTGGCAACAGATGCCAGAGTGTCAGATTTACTGGGGTCTGCCTGGGGACCTGCAGGTGGCGCTGGCGAGGGCCTTGGAGTTCGAGGCCTTCCTGAAGGCAACCAGTGGCCTAGGGTCAACTGCTCAGCCCCGCCATGACTTCCGGGGCCAGAAGGCTAAAGTGGTGCTTGGTGCCTCTTGGAGCTGTTCAGTGTTCACAACCCTGTGGATAGCACGCCGTCTGCCTAGCCTGCCTTGTGTTGGTGGCAGAGAGAGACGAGGCGGCCGGCGTAACAAATGGTGTCAGGAGTGGGATTTGTGATATTTGATCAGTGAGATCGCCGATTTATCATGTCGTCCAAAGATGGCGGCAGCCATGAGGGCGAGGAGGCTATGACTGAGGCAGGCACGAGTGAGGTGAAGCCGAGCCAGATGGACCTGATCACTGCCATGCTGGCTGGTATGAGGGAGGAAATGGCACAAAGGGAAGAAGAGCAGGCACAGAGGGCACAAAAGCAGGCGCACCATCTCATCGAGATGCAGGCAAGGAAGGCAGAGGAACAGTTCTGCCGACTTGTTGAGGTGCTACAGAGCAATCTTGCATCTGTGAAGATGGAAACTCAGCAGTACACCGACAAGGCCTGCAACAGCGTGAAGAGTGAACTGATGGAGGAGGTGCAGACTCTGAAGGGCGAGGTTCAGGGCCTGAGGGAGGAAGTGAAGGCGGAAAGGCGGCGTCACGAGGTAGTAACGTTGCAAGCAGAGAAGGCAGACGAGGTTCTGGCAACAGATGCCAGAGTGTCAGATTTACTGGGGTCTGCCTGGGGTCCGTGGCAGGAAACCCCCGGGCCTCGCAGCGTCGTGTCGGAGCCAGTGGTCGCTGCAGAAGGCTGGGGACCCATCGGAACCGCTCCCTTGGGTATAGGTGGCGGCAAACTCGGACCCGGTCAACCCGCCTCGTTGCCTCCCTCACCCCCTTCCTCCCCCCCGGGTGTGTTAGTTCACGGCACACGTTCTCCACCCTGCAGCCCCTCAGCCTCCAGACATTCTGTGAAGCGTAAGCCAGCTGAGTACGACGGGAAGGTGGCCTGGGAGGCATATGCCCAGGGCTGGAGCCAGGAAGAGAAGGCCCTGCAGCTGGTAACAGCGCTAAGGGGCCCCGCGGTGGAAGTGTTGGGGCATCTGCCGCCATCCCAACAGGCCTCTTACACCAGTGTGGCGGAGGCTTTGAGAAGCCGTTTCGGGCACCACCACCAGGCCGAGGTATATTGGGCGCGCTTGAAGAAGCGGACTCGTAAGCGTGGCGAGACACTGTCCCAGCTGGCGCAGGATGTGGAGGCGCTGGTAAGGAGGTCGTACCCTGCGGCTGCGGAAGAGATGATTGTGGTCCTGGCCCGCGATTTCTTTGTTGACGCTTTGCAGGACCAGCAGCTGCAAATCTACGTCAAGCAGGCACACCCTGAGGACCTGCAGGTGGCGCTGGCGAGGGCCTTGGAGTTCGAGGCCTTCCTGAAGGCAACCAGTGGCCTAGGGCCAGCTGCTCATCCCCGCCATGACCTCTGGGGCCGGAAGGCTAAAGTGGAGAAGGTAGCATTGAGGAAGGTAAGCCCGAGCACTTTTCAAGGCTTGTGTTGGGGCTGCGGTGAGGAAGGGCACAGACGTAGTCGGTGTCGGAGGGAGCGGAGAACACGTCCTCTCAACCAGATGGATTCTGATGCCTTCCAGCAGTGCTGCAAGGACTGTGGCAGGTATGCCACAATATATATATATATATATATATATATATATATATATATATATATATATATATATATATATATATAAATATATATATATATTTTTTTTTTTTTTTTTTTTTTTTTGAAGGTGAAGAACAGCCTCTTACACGCCTAAACAAACCATTAATTCTAAAATATTGGAAGTCTATTTTGTCTAGTGGAAATCGTTGACATCTACCACACTTTAAGTCTACAGGCTCTGCAAAAGGAAAGAAAGGTTATGCTACAGACATATGCCACGAGAAACGGGAGGAATTGAACAATTGTTAAAGATCCAAGAAAATAAGCTTGTGCATTTCAGTCATCTCTCGACATTTTCACCTCACTTTCCAGTTTCTTGGCCATCCACCAGTCTACAGAATATGATACTATCTGCTGCACCTAAGTATCAGTTACCCAATGCCAGTAATTGTTCTGGCAATAGCTACATAATGATAATTACAGTTCTGAAATTAGCGTTTATTTGACACTCCTATTGAAGCCTTCCTCAGTGCGAATGTATCATCTAATTTTGGCAGACTACGTGGCTATACTATTTTGCCACACTAGGGCAGGCAAGCAGTTGGAGGTCTACCTGTGTTTCAGGTTCACGTTGATCTGCCTGGTTATTTTGAAATCTTTTTACCTGCAGTGATGATGCTCCCCTTCTGTGTGCATGCTCTAGAACTAAGGAGTAAGCTTTGATCTTATATATATCCCAATCCATAGTCTTGACTTCATAACCAGAACTGCATAATCACTTTATATTAGCTGGCGATATTAATCACTACTAATACAAAGATACTTAGACGAATTTCTTGACTTCTAAACATGGAAAATCAAGTTGATTTTCCTACTCACATTCCAGGATATTTCTTGGCCCCACTTGCATTAGATATTCCAAAACATCAAGTCATATGTCGACCTCTACGATTTGTTAGATCCTGTTATCATCAGGTTTCCCACACAAAAATTAAGTTCACAGTCCTGAAAGATGGGAAGATTCTACAAGGATTACTCTGATCTGGGAACAAGCATATTGGGTATCCCACAAGGACTCATTTGAGGAGAATGATCTTCTCTCATGGGCATATTGACTAACAAACTGAACGTCTTAATCACCACATATATACAACAAAAACATGTCCCTCATTGGCAGCACAAAGTAAGAGACACGACCAGTCTTGGTTCGGTTATTAGTGTCAATAAGCATCTGATGCCTAGTGCAATGCCCGGATGCAATATAAAAGACACCCTACACTTAATAACCCCTGAACCCATCACCTTCCGTAGTCATGAGAAACATGGACATGTTCGCTGAGGAATTTACTAAAGAAGAATATGTAGAAGAAAATGCAACATCAGGTTGGAAATATTGTGGATGCGCAATGATTTTTACCTGATACTTGCGAAAAGGCATAATTAGATTGAGCTAATGGCTAATCACTTTGCCTTTCCTTTTTTGATGCTGTTCAAGAGTTTTGTTTCACTAGGAAGTGGCCAAAAAAATGGAAGTTGTGCTCACACACAAAGAAAAGAGTGATACAGCGAGTTTCCATCTTGGTTCACTCCTTCTCTCAAATACTAAAACATCATGACTAAATGGAGGGTATCCATTTACAGTCTCTTATATATTAGTATAATTCACTGTGTGCTTGGTGAGGAGGGTAGCTAAATACCCAGTGGCAATAAAAACAAGAGCCATCAAAGGGCGGGGTCCGTGTGGGACGTCACCGACCATTTAGATAGAGATGGCGACTCGATAAAAACACCCGGAAGAAAACAACGGCAAACTACTTCCGTATTCTGCATAGTCAAATCATGCAACTCTCAAGAAAGAGTATGTATGTGTGTGTGTGTGTGTGTGTATGTGTATAACTATATACATAAATATATATATATATATATATAGATATATATATATATACGATATATATATATTCCTATATATATATATATATCTATTATATATGTATATATAATCTATATATATATATATTCATATATAAAAGACAATATATAAGACAATTTGGATTTAGGAAAGACTATTCAACTGCTGATTTCCTCCAGCTGCTATGATCTACAAGGCTATGGATGACCACATCTACATATGTCACATGTGTAGATAAGGTGTATCTACTTCTTGAAATAGTGTCTTTGTCTCTTTAGGAGTGAATGAGTGGGAGTGAATGCCCATAGGTATGGTTGGTGCTGTAGGTGAAGTAGAGTTGTATGGGGGAGCCAAAGAGGCTCCCTGTTCGGCGAAGGACGGGGGAGGGAAGGGGAGGGGGGTGATCAGTCTTGAATTGCTGCTGCTTTGCTGTGATGCATCTGGAGTTGTGAGTTGATCTCGGTTCCAGATCCCGAGATGTGTCAGCAAACCTGGAACAAGGGGAGCCTGTGGTCCATTCACAAAGCTGTGAGGTGTCACTAGTAAGTCGTGAGTAGTGCCTGCTGGTGAACGACTTCGAGGCTGTTGGACCTGGCGTGACCCAACCTGGGTAGTATGTGGAGCTGAGGTGTGCAGATTGCTGGTCGTGGCTGCTACCATATAGGGAGATATCTCCATGTGGTTCTTAATGGTGTATTCTCTCAAGTGTATTCTCTCAAGTACCCCATAGGTACTGGTGTTCCAGATGGCTGTGTCCTTAGGCTATTGCCTTGAACTTATCTCTGATTGCAGAGATAGAATGAACAGAAATCCAGCATTTTGCCCAGCTGTAAGTTGTAGACATGAACAGGTGGTCAAAATGATGGAGAGTTAAATTTGCTCAAGAAAAGACCCAGATGACATAATCTCGAATCTGCGAGATCAACTCAAGTCGTAGGTCAGTCCCACAGTCTTGAACACCAGCGAGACGTAGCAGGAGTATTAAAGAAGGTTACATGTATCATGATGCTATTTATAGCTTAGTCGCATTTTTGTGCACGTTCTTAGAATAGCTCTTTGATAGACAGACTTGAAATGTCTTTAGCTAAATACTGTAAAGTATTCAATCGAACTGATATAAATTTCTTCCATATATATTAAGTTATATTAAACGTGATAGAGAGAGTGAGATATAGGTGGACATATAACCTAAGAATAGGCCAGATACAGAGAGAGAGGGGGGGGGGGGAAGCAGAGGGAGAGTGAAAATGAAAAAGAGAGGGAAGGAGGAAAGACTAGGGTATACAGACAGGCAAACACTCACATGTTAACCTGAACTTTGTTTGCATAAATATGTACCTTGATCAGTGTACACACACACACACACACACACACACACACACACACCACACACACACACACACATATATATATATATATATATATATATATATATTATAATATATATATATATATATTATATTATATATGCAGTATGTTTATCTACATATTTGTATACATATAGTGGTGTATATTATATATATATTATATATATATATATATATATATATATATATATATATATATATCTGCTTATGCATATAGATGCATATACATTTTTACAGCCCACACACACACACACACACACACACACACATATATATTATATATATAATCGATATTATCTTATATATAATATATTATAATATATATATATAATGTGTTGGTAAATATATATATATACTATATATATATATATAATATGCACATATTATATATATATTTACTCACACCCACACACACACACTCACACACACACACACACACAACACACACACCACACACACGACACACACACACAACACAACACATACACATACACACACGCCACATACACACACACACACACACACACGCACACACACACACACACCCAGCACACGCACACACACACACACACGCACACCCACACACACACCACACACAACACCACACACATATATAGATATATATATATATATATATATATATATATATACATATACATATATATATATATATATATATATATATGTCACATATTATTATATAGCTATATATATATATTATATATTATATCTGTATAATTATATATATAGTATAATTATATATATTTGCAGTATGTATATTATACTATATATACATACACATATATATATATCATATATAAATATATATATGCATAGATATATATTATATATATATATATATATATATATATGCATCTACATATATACATGATGGCCGCATCCACCCTTCGCTTATAGCCACAAGGGACAACCTGATGGGCAGGGTCATTCACAGGGAAACGAGCTATGTGCCTATATAGCCTTAGCTGGCGATTCCAGATTATGCAAGTAACAGGTCCCATGCCAGTCTCGCGGTGTAGCCGTCAGTTGGACACGTGGTCCTGCCAACTGTACCCCATGATCCCGCGAAGAGACTTGTTACAAAAGGCATCAAGACGAGACTCCAAGGCACTAGCTAACGTCCAGGTTTCGCTTCTATACAGCAAAACTGGCAGTATCTATGCCATGAAGTCAGTAGCTTGATCCTTCTGCATAGGTACCGACATCTCCAAATGCTCTTGTTGATCACGGGTGGGGGGGGTCATGGCTCCTGTTGCTAGACCAATCCATCTACTGAGATATGGACTATGCTACCAAGGTATGTAAAACTCTCTGTGACTTCAACGTCCTCACCACAAGCATGAATTGACTCAATGGGTTCCCCTAACAGGCCCCTAAAGTATTGAACCTTGGTCTTGGTCCAGGAAACCTCTAGGCGATGAGGCTTTGCCTCATCGCTAAATTCATCAAGAGCCGCCACCAGTGACTCCAGGGACTAAATTAGGATAGCAACATCATCGGCAAAGTCATAGTCTGAGACCGTGAATATTGCCTATTATTGCTCCACACTGACTGGCTAATGGGCTCTGCCCATTATCCCGTCCACACAGTGTTGAAAAGTGTTAGTGCAAGGACACAGCCTTGCCTCACCCTGAATTAACGGGACGAAGTGACAGACCCCACCACACTTTTATGTACTTTCAGTACCGGTATATAGGCTTTGCCTATTAGGTCATAAGCTGTGTCAGAATTCCCCGGGTTCTCGGAATCTCCCATAGCGTTCTCGATGCCACCGCGTCAGCGCCTTGCTAGAGTCGTGTATGCTGCAGCCACCCACGACCAAACTAATTCCACAATTACTCGAAGCGCTAGTATTCAGTCTATTTGTGGACTTGCCAGGAGTGAATCCAGACTGCTCCAGTCTCTGATGCCTTAGTAGGTGGTTGCGGATCCGTTTCAGAAGAATGTGGGCAAAAACTTTGCCTGGTATCCTGAGCAGTGTAATGCCACGGTTGTTGCTACGGTCCCAGCGATCCCCTTTTCCCTTCCAGAGAGGGATGACCGTGCCCTTCAACAGGTCAGGGGGAATGGTACCAGAGCTGACGGATGCAGTCCCAAGACTGCATACAAGCCCCATGCCATAGGTTCACCCCCAACCTTTAGAAGTTCAGCAGGGATGTCATATATGCCTGCAGCTTTCCCACAGTTCAGCTTGGAAGTCGCCAACCTAACCTCCTTTAGGCTAGGAGGTTCCTCGCTGATGGGTGGGTCCGGCACAGATATTGTGATATTGCTTGCAACTGTTGGAGGGTCTGCTCAACGTTCACGAAACTCAACATGATCTGAGATGATCTGTCCATCTGCCGAGAGGACTGAAGTCAGCTGCAAGGAGGGTTTAGAATTCAGCTTTCTCAGGGCTTGGTATGCGAGCGAGTGTCGGTTACCAAGAGTGACCTTCCACTCCTCGGCAAGATTCCTGATGAACGTGTTTTTACTTTGTCCTTTTGTCAGCAGTGTCCGTGCCCTATGCATCAAAGAACGATGCAAGACCTGATTGCCATTCAGCCAAGCCATGCAACATGCTTCAATGGCCTCCAATGTCTCCAGGGAGATGGAATTCTGCCTTGCCTTCGGGCATACGCCATGGCCTCCTGGCTGCTTCAAGTGTTTCCGCGCTTGAAGACTCCCACAAACAGCATGGTCCGTCCAGCTTAATCTAAATTCTGTGAAAATCGATCCGAGACTGCCATGTGCACCCACGGGCACACTCCTCCTCCCTACCTGTCCAGATGAAACACCTTAGAGTGTCCATTGACGGGGACCCGTAGGTAGCCACAAGCCACCTTGGTCCCTTGCCACAGAACTCGGCACTCCGGGTAGACTCTACATTTCTGGGATCCGCCATCTATCTAACAAGAATGTGGTCGATCTCTTTGGCCACTATACCCGTATCGCTATACTATGTCCAGCGATGTAGGTTGGAGTGCTGAAACCAGGAGCCAGAGATCCTCATTCTCTGGGACATAGCAAAGTTCCGGAGAAGGAGGCTGTTCTCGTTGCTGAGATCAGCTCCCGAGCCATGGGGGCCGACAGACATCTCATAGCCAGCTCGATCACAGCCAGATACTGAATTGAAGTCGCCCAGAACAATGGGAATATCTCGATTGTCTGTCACAGATGAGAGTTTAGCGTAGAATGCCTCTTTCGCATCAAGTTTACAAACATCAGTAGGAGCGTATACAAGAATGAGAGACATGAAGCCAAAGGCATGCTTCAGTCTCAATGCCATAATACGTCTCATCACCGGCTCCACCTCACTGCCGAGGCTGAAAATCAGCTGGAGATGGCTATGGCTACACCCTAGAGGTGATGACCATCACTGCGGCCCGACCAGCAGCAGGTGTACCCGTCCATACTAATCGTGCCGCTACCAGGTCTTCCACCTCTGAGAGGGCAGCCACCTCAACTCCCAATCGCTCCAATTCCCTCAATAGCAGAGGTAACCACTCATCCTGTAACAAGGACCAGATGTTCAGAGCGCCTATCCGGAAAGCTGAGCTTATATACATATATAGGTATATGTATATACATATGTAGATATACATTTATTTATATATATACATATATATGTGTATATATACATATGTATGTGTGTGTGTGTGTATGTATGCATATATATATATATATATATATATATATATATAATATATAAAAAAATATATTAAAATATATGAGATATCTATATATATATATGTTTATATAATATTTATTA
Source organism: Penaeus monodon (assembly GCF_015228065.2). Taxonomy (NCBI): domain Eukaryota; kingdom Metazoa; phylum Arthropoda; class Malacostraca; order Decapoda; family Penaeidae; genus Penaeus; species Penaeus monodon. The sequence goes on from NC_051411.1 coordinate 19,150,670, forward strand.
TGCTGCTCTTAAATCTAATATATATATATATTAGATATATATATATATATATATATATAATAATATATTATATATATATATATATATATATATATATAGATTTGTGTGTGTGTGTGTGTGTGTTTGTGTGTGTGTATGTATATAGGTAGACTAACACAGTTATGAAGAATTTCATGTTTATTCAAATGTTTCAAAGGTGTACTAACCCTCCACCATCAGTATTGGCATGAAGGAGCCATTCGAAAAGTCAGTTAGACACTTAAAATTACAGTTGATTGTAGATTTAAACAAAGAAACAAACAAAATAGTAAGTACATGAAAGTAAAAGGGTAATAATATATACATGGGTGTAATGCATATAAATATAATAATATAATATAAACATGACTGTAATACAACAACATATATACATAAATTACGACACGCCCATACTGTAACTAACCGAAATACGTGGTGGTTGAGAGGGAAGACAAAGTGATTGCGGCGGTTGTGTTATTAAGTTCAGGTTTCATCTTCCGCATAAACAAGGATTCCGAGATGATGAGGTCAAGGCGGGAAGAGTGTGAACGCAGAATACTAAAATCTGTGTTACAGAAAGGACGTGAGTGATGTAGGGAGTGTTCTCTTATTGCCGAGAAATATAGTTTGCTCACGGAGAGGCCAGTTCTGCAGGATTTTGTCTTTGTGCTCTACATATCAGTCACGTCACCATCGTGAGGTAGACCCCGCGTACCGAGCTTGGCAGCAAGAATAGGTAAAGAAATACACAACGTTTGAACACATGTCAGAGTTCCATTTTATTGGTTGTTTGAGAAATTTTGCGATATTAATAGTGTTGGTAAAGACAAAAGTGAATTTAATTTTGGGGAAATTATTCTGTAACAATGATTTTAGTTGTTTCCTGACTTCAAAGCTTAAACTACGCATGTATGATAGTTTCATATATCTATTTTTTAAACAGTATAGATAATGTGTGGGTTAGTAATACACTTTCGAAACGTTTGAATAAACATTAAATTCTTCACGAAAGTCTTAGTGTACTTGTTCATTTTTTCGATATGACACCTGGATGGTAAACCTATCACTGAAAATATATTCAGTACACACACACACACACACACACACACACACACACACACACACACACACACACACACACACACACCACACACACACACACACTATAACGGGTATAGAACCCAATTACAATTGGCTGCAGGGGTATGATAACTGGTAATTCGGCTTGACTCTTATTTCTGAAGTTGACACCACGCAGTAGAAGAACACGACATGTTTAGTT
>NC_051411.1:19152069-19162465 GCF_015228065.2 Penaeus monodon
CCCTTTGTCCCTTTTTCCCCCCTCATCCCAACCCGGGATGATCGGGTCCATCTGGCTCGGCTTAAACCTCACTAATTTTTTCCCTCATTCATAGCCTCCTCCCCCTCATGGCTCCCCTTTCCACTTTGGACAAATGATAAATGGGCCGATTTTCCATGATAAAAATTCAAAAATCCCCTCCTGACCCCATTTATTACCCCCCGGCCACCTCGTCCCCCCCCCCACCAACAAGGCCCTAGGCAGACGTTTTCTTCCACAGGGTGTGAACCTGAACAGCCCCCAAGAGGCCCGAGCACCACAGCGCCCCAAAACCCCAACGGGGGGAAAAGCCGGGTGGCGAGGGGGGGAAAAAAAAAACCCAAAAAATGACAGTTTTTCCCCTTTATTTCAAAATTTTTTTTACCCGTAAAATTTTCTATAGGCACAAACGGGGAAACCCAAAGCATTTCACCTGAAACAAAACGCTTTAAAAGGGGGAAACAAAAAGTTTTTCAGGTCAAAAGGGCACACACGGTTTTCACGGATAAAGCACCCAACTGCTTCCCTTGGCTTGTTCCTCTGCTCCTCCCTACGTCATTGCTCTGTTTGCCCGGGCCCCTTCATGTTAACACATCCCCCGGGTCTCCTTTTCATGTTAACAAAATTTTTTTGGGCCGGGAGAAAAGACCCACTGGCTTAGCATATTATTGGGATTTTTTCCCTTTTAGTAAAAAAAAAAAAAAAATATACATATATTTTTATTATATATTATATATTATATTATTTTATCTATATATATTTTATATTGGTTTGCCTTTATAAAAAAAAAAAAAATAAAAAAAAAAATAAAAAAAAAAAAAGGGTTTTCCCAATGCCACAGGTTTTTTCCCTCTTTTCCGAATTTACTTTCGTTTTCTTCCTTCGAAAAATTAAGGGCTACTTTTCCTTTCAGCTTTTTTTAGGGATCCAGCATGCTTTTGCTTCCCAAATATTAATCGGAGTTTTCTCACTTCACTGTCAAAATTTTTCAGAAAAGGAAAATGTGTAAAATTTTAAAACCACAGTTTTCCCTAACCCTTTTTTAAAAAACAAGAAAAACCATTTTTTTGGCGGGAAACAACAATTCATTTGTGACATTTCTTAACCCTTTTACCAGATGTTATTTTCCCTTATCATCGCAAAATTTTTTCATACTTTAACCTTACATCATCTTATCCCTTTGCTTTTAAAAGTTTGGGGTTTTTCATGAGAACCCTCCAACAAAAATTTTTAAAACAAAAGCTGGGACCTGGTCTAAAACCGAAAAAAAATTTTTCAAAAAAAAATCCTGTTTCCCTTTTTTATTCAGTCAAATTTTTTTTATTAGACAGTTTAACCTCAATCGGGCCGTAGTTTCAGCAAAATCCCTATAAACTTAAACGTTTAAAGGGGGAATTTTAAAAAAACAAAATAAGTTTATGGTTACCAGCAATTATGTCTGTTTCCCCTAAATGAAACCTACCCGGGGAGAGGGGCATGAAAAGGGTCTCCCGATTATTCCCTAAAAAATGAAACTATGGGAAATCAAAGGGGAATTTTTTCATAGAAAGGGATGCTTCCCCTTAAAAAGCGTAGGCCAGTGACTATTGATGGGCTCCTTGAGTATCCTGGGGGTTTTTTTTTTTTTTTTACTTTTCCAATCCCCTGCATGGCTATATTTTGTTTTAAGAAAAATGATGATAAAAATATAGACGAAAAAAAAAAATAATAATAATTAAAAAATCGACATAGGGCTTCAGCAACTACTGTTTGGATAGCTTTGAAAACAGGCAGGGACTGTCACCCTTCACCGTTGCAAAAAGGTTTTTAAAACTTGGGCCTATGAAAACCTGGTAACCCGAAGGGGTTTACCCCAACATTGATCGGCACGATCTCTCTCTCTTTCACTCAAAAACACTCTCTCTCTCACTCACTCTCTCCTCTCTTGCTTTTCTCTCATCTCTCTCTTTCTCCCTGCCTCTCTCTCTTCTTTTCCCCCTCTTTCTCTCTCTCTCTCTCTCTCTCCCCATTCTCTCCTCTCCCCTCCCTCTCTCCTTTTCTGTCCTCTTTGCTCCCCTTTCTCTTTTCTTTCCCTTTCTAATTTCTTTCTTTCTCCCTTTTCCCCTCTTTCTTCCCCTTTATCTCTCTCCCTTTTTCCCTCTCTGTCTCCCCTTCATCACAATCTCTCTCTCTCTCGCCCCCCCCCCCCCCCCCCTTCTTGCCCTCCTCTCTCTCTCTCTTTTCCCCCCTCCTCCCCTTTTCTCTCTCTCTCTGTTAAAGATTTTAAACATATACATAATTTCCAAAAAGAAAAAAAGGGCCCACCCTCCCCCTCCAGGTAGGGTTCCTGCACGTGACCCGGGGTTTTCCCCTGGGCCTGTAAAAGTGTTTTTCCCCCTTTACAGTAAATTTTGGTCCCCACGTAAATTTTACTAAAAATTTTTCTGTTAAAAACCCGTTATAGCTTGGGAGCCGCGGGGCTATTGCCCTCCTTTCCGGGTCGCAACAAAAGAAAACAAACCACCTCCGAATTTAAAAAACCCCCTCAACCCTTCCCAAAAAATGGGCCCAAGAGAGAACCACTACACTTTTGGGCCCCCTTCTCCCTTTTCTTCTTTCTTTTCCCTTTGTTTTTTTGAGATTTTTTGTTGTTTCAAAACCGCAAAGACTAAAAATTCGTGATTTTTTTTATCACGAATTCATTTCTTTTATCTCTTCCTCCCCTCGCCCAAACCCGAAACCCAGCCCTTTTTCCCTTTTGCTTTGGTCTCAGTTGTGGTCTTGACCGACTTCCCCCTTTCTTTTTTTTTCCCCGGTCAACCCTGGGATTAACTGTAGAAACGGTTCATTCTTTTTGGGGTGACACTTCAAATTGGGGGGGGGGGGGGGGGCTAGAACGAGCTTGTAACGCGATTTTTTTAAAAATTTTTTTGTATTGAAATAGCGCACGACCCCCCCAATCATGGCAGTTGGGCCCCATATTCCCGGGGGTTTTTGCGTAAATCGCCAAATAGATCTCACTCCGTTTTTAAAAAAGTGGGTACGGGAAAAATTTGAAGTTTTTTTCCTTTTCGATCGGCCAACTTTGACCAGGTGCCCCACTTTTACTTCCATTAATTAATTGGGAAACCTGGGTTTTAAGCAAATCATTATTCGCTTTTTAAATCAAAACCCTTTCCCTTCCCCCTTTTTAAGTCACTTGCAATTTTTGGGTAATTCCCGGGCCCCCCGATTGTGTGATTCGTAGAAAATTCTTGGGGAAAGTCACGACGCCCATCACAGGGAAAGCAAAAAAGACAGATTATTTTAGATTTTCCTGGCTCCCTTTTGCTTTAGTTTTACTGCATTTTGGGTATAATCCCCCAATCGATGAAGTCTAAAAGCATACTAGACATGTACCTCGCAGTTCATGTTTTTGACCCTGAGGGATTTTTTTGCAAAAAAGTTTGTAAATTATTTTTTTTTATGTCCCTTTCATTCATGCATACATTCCGTGACTGTCTTAAATTTGAATTCATGGGGAAAATATTCAAATTAGCTGCATTGTTATTTACTCTGAATACAAACGTTAATACCCCTGTTTGTGATTCCTTCTCTGTGTGGGGTCACTCTCTTTTTCACTTCATTCATGCTTCTGTCTTTTCATCACACACACTGCCCCTTACACACTTACTTCACTCCTCACCCCTCCAGAAAACAAAAGACACAAAACCCTTTTTTCATTAATAGGGTTTGCTTCTTTCGTAGTGCTGGCGTAAAGATTTATGAGTACCCCTTTTTAACCCCGATTTGTCAGTCTGATGATGCTCGTACTGATTAAAAATTACATTTTATTTCCTCTCTGGTGACGACAATTGTTCAAGTAAATCCTTGTGGTTCCCGTTGTCGTTTCCCTTATCTACTCCCATATCTATAGAGAGGTTGTTTCAGCCGGGTCTATGGGGATGCTCTGCCGTCTCCCTCCCCTTTTTAATCTTTATATTTGTGAAATAAAACAAAAAACTAAAAAAAAAAAAAAGACAAAATAGTTTTAAAAAACAACATTAAAAACCGCAAAATTTTATAATAACCGGCTTGGTACTTAACACCCCCTCTTCTCTGTTGCCTTCCTTTTTCTATTGCTATCTGGCCCTTACGTGTTCCCCGACAATATATTACGTGTTCTGGTTCCCCGACAATATATTGCAGTTGGACCGACGATAACCGACACGGCACCGAAAAAGGATCCTGCTGCAAAAAACCGGGGGTTTAGGAGCTGTGGGGAAAGGGCGTCATCGGGGATCGCCCTAGGCCGCAACCAGATGTTTTTCAGAGCGGGGTTAAACAGTCCCATATATGGACGGGCCTGCCCGCCCAAATGCCCCCTAAATCCAGTGAAGGACCAGGAACTTGCCCGCACAGGTAGGGAGCGGGAGTCTAGATGAATCTGAAGTAAAGGGAACCCGTGCGGGCTTCGGGGACTTTGGATGCAGGATGGCCCGGGGGCCAGAAGAAAAGGGCAACGGGACAAGCACCACGAAGATGCCCGGACAACGCCGCGAAACAGATGACCAACCAATTAAGTCCCCTGGGCTATCAAGGGCCCCGGGGCGAGACCGATATTTTCCGAGCAATGTACTTTTTCATATACATAAGTACCAAAGGATCAGTGCTGTTTTTTCCACGTGGCTCCAATCCCAAAAAGAAACCCTTGGTCACGGGGGTAGATGAGATGTTATCTGACCTCGCCGACCCGACGTACTCGTCCGCGTCCACGTGGCAAGGTCGCCTACCCTCCCCTCCGGGGAGGTTGACCTGACACGGCTTGTGTTACCCCCAGACATCGGCCCGTGTATTCCCTCTGGTGTTAACTCTTAGCAAAAAAAGGGAACCTCAGAAAAAATTCACACCCCTGCAAAGCCATTATAATAGGGTTCTGAACCCGTTATACTCTCTCTCTCGCCCTCTTTCTCTCTCTGGCCCTCTCTCTCTCTCTCTCGCCCTCTCTCTCTATCGAGCTCCCCCTCTCTCTCTCTCTCTCTCTCTCTCTCTTCTCTCTCTCTCTCTCTTCTCTCTCTCTCTCTCTCTCTCTCTCTCCTCTTTTTCCTTTCTCCTTCCTCTTTCTTCTCTCTCTGTCTCAATCTCTCTCTCCCTCTCTCTCTCTCTTTCTCTCTCTCTCTCAATCTCTCTCTTTCTCTCTCTCTCTCTCTCAATCTCTCTCTCTGGCTCAATATCTCCCTCAATCTTTTTTTCTCCCTTCTTCTCTCTCATTCTCTCTCTCGCCCCCCCCCCCCCATCGCCCTCTCTCTCTCTCACTCTCTCTCATTCCTCTCTCGCCCTCTCCCCTCTCTCTCTTTTCTCTCTCTCTCCTCTTCTCTCATCTCTCCCTCTCTCTCTCTCTCTCCTCTCTCTCTCTCTCCATCCTCTCTCTCTCTCTCGCCTCTCTCTCTCTCTCCTCTCTCCTCTCTCTCTTTTTTCTTTCTTTCCCTCTCTCTCTCTCTCTTTTCTCCTCTCTCCTTTTCTCTCTCTTCCCCTCTCTCTTCTCTCTCTCTCTTCGCCTCCTCTTGTCCTCCGCCCTCTGTCTCTCTCCTCGCCCTCTCCCCTTTCTCTCTCTCTCTCTCTCCCCCCGCTCTCTCTCTCTCTCTTTCACCATCTTTATCTATCTATAAATCTCTCTTCTCTCTCTCTCCTCTCTCTTTTCCTCCTCTCTTCTCTCTCTCTCTTCCCTCTCTCTCTCTCTATTCTCTCTTCTTCTCTTTTCTCTCTCTCTCTCTCTCTGTCTCAATATCTCTCTTTGTCTCAGTCCTCTCTCTCTCCCCCCTCCTCTCTCTCTTTCCTTCTCCCCCTCTTTTCTCCCCTCTCTCTCTCTCTCCCTCTTGTCCTCTCTCTTCCTCGTCTCTCATTGCCCTGGCCCTCTCTCCCCTCTTCTTCCCGGGGCTAGTACGTGGTAAGTGTCGGCCCTCTCATCTGCGGGGTCGGCGGTTCGAAAAAACCCCCCGCCCAGGCCGAAAGTTCAACTGTCGCCCGGAGGGTTTCTCTGTGGCTGGGCACCACGGGGGCAAGGACTCGGGTTTAGCCGAGTCAGCAGCAGCTGCAACGTGGGGCAAAAACAAAAGACGTATTCCACCCAGAAATTCCTTGTATCAAAAGAATCCAAACCAAACTTTTAAAATTTAAACCTCTCTCTCTCTCTCTTTTCTCTCTCTCTCTCCCTCTTCTCCCTTTCTCCTCTCTCTTCTCTCTCTCTCTCTCTCTCTCTCTCTGTCCCTTTTTCCTCCTCTCCTTTCTCTCTCTCTCTCTCCCTCTCTCTCTCTCTCTGTCTCTTCTCTCTCTCTCTCTCCTCTCCTCTCTCTCTCTCTCTCCCTCTCTCTCTCTCTCTCTCCATCTCCTCTTCTCCATTTCTCCTCCTCTTCTGTCTCTCTCTGTCTCAATCTCTGTCTCACTCTTACCTCTCTCTGTCTGTCTCAATTTCATCTCATTCTTACCTCTCTCTCTCTCCTCTCCTCTTTTGTGTGTGTGGTGTGTGTTGTTGTGTATTGTTGTGTGTTGTGTGCGTGTGTGTTTGTGTGTTTTGTGTGTGGTGTGTGTGGTGTGTGTGTGTGTGGTGTTTGTGTGTGTTGTGTGTGTGTTGTGTGTGTGTGTGTGGTGTGGTGTTTGTGTGTGTTGTCCCCCCTTTTCTCTCTCTCTCCTCTCCTCCTCTCTCTCTCTCTCTCTCTCTATTATAATTAAATATTATATTATATAATATGTTATATATTATATATATTATATTATATAAATATGATATTAATACATAATATATATATATCTTTCTCTTTCCCTCCCTCTCTCTCTCTCTCTCTCTTTTTTCTCTCCTCCCCCTTCTCTCTTTTCCCCTCTCTCCCCTCTCTCTCTCTTCCCTCTCTCTCTCTCTCTCTCTCTCTCTCTCTCTCTCTTTCTCTCCTCTCTCTCTCTCTCTCTCTCTCTCTCTCCCCTTCTCTCTCCTCTTTTCTCCCTTTCCTCCTCTTCTCTCTCTCTCTCTCATTTCCCTCTCTTCTCTCTCCCCTTCGCTCTCCTTTTTCTCTCCTTTTTCTTTCCCTCTGCTAAATTCTTCTCTCTCTCTCTCTCTCCCCTTTTGGGTCCTTCTCTTTTGTCTCTCTCCTCTCTCTCTCTCCCCTCTCCTCTCTCTCTCTCTCTCCTCTCAAATACACCACACACCCCCAAATCCCTCCATCTTATTTTTCTCTTTTTACAATGAAGTTTTCTGCACTTTTGTTTTTTCTGGATTTTAAACCTTCCAACTATTGGCGTAATAATTTGGATGCCATCACAGGTATTAAAATGAGGGGGGGTTCGTCAGCGAATTTTAAATTTTCTCAATTATTACATACTTCATAGGAAAGGTTGGGAAAGTTTAAAATCTAAATTTTGGGTTATTCTAGGCAAAGCAAAAAACAGTGCTGAAAAGGTTTCTTAATTGAGTGTCTTCATCACGATTAAAGTAATTAGAATGATGAAGAGACGGAATGCACGTGATTTGCAAAATATCTTTGATGTCTCATTACAAACGGATTTCGATTGAAAAAGTTCGGCCCAGTAGTTATTTCTGTTTGATGTCATTTGCCAGAAACAGTCGTTTGAAATGCCGATAAACTAACAAAACATTCAATAAATCCAAGTGAAAAAATCGTTTTTATTAAACGTACATTGTGCCCATGCCTCTAGAAGTTTAATCCGAAGAATAAGATCAGCTATGACTCGTCGTGATAAGTAGGAATTATTCTGCCTTATCACGCTCGCCCTCCACCACCACCCGCAAAACCCGCCCGCGTGCTGCGGCTCCTAAATGCGACCTGACGTGGGCGAAGCGGAAGGCCGGCGAGCGCATAAAACGGCGTCGGTCAATTTTTCGCGCCTTCAGCTGCCTCTCATTTTGAGTGTCCTTGATATTACAAACACGAGGATTTCGGTCAGACAGAAGTGAATGTAAAGGGCGAAGGCAGACGCACACATACATATTTACACGTGCGCACTTACAAACACGCATTCACACTGTTAGACCTTGCGCACATATGTACCAGATGCGAACGCACACACAAATACGTGTATATACGAACGCCTACGAACAACAGCATTATTCAAGCAATTCAACTAATGACCTTTTCTGAGGAGTAGAACGCCATTATTCAAGCAAGCAAGCAAAAAAAAAAAAAAAAGAAAAGAAGAGAAAAGAAAGAAAGAAAGAAATATATATATATATATATATATATATATATATATATATATATATATATATATATATATATATAATGATTTCGTTTCTATTGACAGGTCAGTCACGTACTCAGTCACTCAGTAAGCTTGTATTGTTGCATCGAATTGTATTATATATTTCGTTTACTTTTACATATTTTCGTTTTGTAACCCAGAAACTGTTCTTAATGGTCAGCTAAATATCATGTTACCCGACCATACTGTTTCTATGCATATTTTTGCATATGAAGACAGTTTTCTTCGAAACGTTTGAAACGTTTGCATAAGATGTTTATTTATTTATTTTTTCTTGCATTCTATGACTGGAAATCCAAGAGAAGTGATAAATATGCATTACTACACACACACATACGCGTGTGTGTGTGTGTCTGTGTGTGCGCATGGTGTGCGTGGTGTGTGTGTGTGTGTGTGTGTGTGTGTGTGTGTGTGTGTGGGGTGTGTGTGGTGGTGTTGTGTGGTGTGTGGGGGGGTGTTTGTGTGTGTGTTTTCATCTTAGGGGCATGTAACATGGAACCTCAAATCCGAGCTTGCACTCCATTAAGCCAAGGGAAACAGGGGGCTACGACGTTCACCGCAAGGTAGAAACGTTCATTTAGCAGAGCTAAGGCCCCCCCCCATTTCGTTTCTAGCGGGGGGATAGCACTCTTTTTTTTAATCTTCGCCCAGAACGTTGGGCACTTAGACGTGCTGTTTAGCGGGGAAAGGACCACTGGTACTTCGCTACTTTGTATTTGCTCCATTTCTTTAGTTTGAGAACCAAAAAGTCCCGCTTACCGCAGCCAGGGGTTTCGTCACTGCCGACAGTGCCTGGAGGTGCATATAAATCCGCCGTCTTTTAAAGCAACGCAAATAAAATTCGGTTTTATTCTGTTATATTGAACCCTCTTCAATGAAGAAGCAGTATCCTTGTTTTTCCTCATCCCTACAAGTAAAAACCCCTATACCCCACCCACACACACACCAACATACACACACACACACACACACACACACCACCACAACCACACACACACACACACACACCAAACACACACACACACACAACACCCCAAAACCCCACACACAAAAGCACACACGTTTGTGTGTATAGGTATATTGTTTATTGATCGAGGGTTAACATGAGATGGTAACAGTATTACTGTAAATTGCCCAGGAAAGTGTCTTGTTGTATAAAAAATAAAAATACCTATATGAAAACATTATCATATCCCCCAAACCCCCGTTTCTTGATTTTTTTTTACCGGCGGGTATCGGGTTTTAAGCAAAAAACGGCATTTTCCCGAAAAGCAATCCCAAAAACATATGGGTTTGCGTAAAAAACGGGGGTAGCCTGGTTCTGCACGACCCCCCCTACATGTTTTCACTTTAAAAACTGTGGTCTCTTAAATTAAAACTTTTTACCTACTAAATAGATTCTTTACATGGTTACTTGGTGCGAGAGTCCGTTTAAGAAAATTTAAAGATTTTGACTTTTCCCTCATATTCCACGCCTTTTTAGTGGTCATTTAATTTTTTCTTAAGCTCTTATGTGTTTAAAAATTTTTTATACACCCAAAATCCTTTAAAATCATTCATTAATTTCTAAATTTTAAAATTTTACTGACAGGGGTGTTGGAATAAATTTTTCCAGAAAAAAAATCGATTTTGCACTGTGTTTTGCACTCTCTTTTACACCTATGTAAGCATAAACGAGGCCGAGGATATACGCATCCAAACGAGGCCGAGGGTATACGCATCCAAACGAGCCGAGGGTATACGCATCCAAACGAGGCCGAGGGTATACGCATCCAAACGAGGCCGAGGGTATACGCACCCAAACTATTGTTGAAATGGTTTTAAAAATGGGAAAAGGGGAAAACGAAATACTTTTAAATCCTTTGAACAAAACCCTTAAAAACAACAAATTAAAAGAAGTGTGGGGAAACGAGGGTCTGGAAAGAGGATCTTTATAAAAGGCCTAAGAAATACCTTAGCTCCTCAAATACAATATTGGGGAAATTTTTAGTGTACTAAATATACTTTTTACCGGGATTCCAAAACGTTAAAATGAAAATATGTGTTAACAATATATTTAAAATATTCACATTTGGCTAGATATATGCGTCTTTTTAAATTTGCAAAAACTTTAAAAAAAATGCGGGAGCTCTGCGGAAGAACCCCCCCCGGC
>NC_051411.1:19162565-19170065 GCF_015228065.2 Penaeus monodon
GCTTGGTGATATTTTTTTTATTTTTTCCCACCATTTTCAGCAATTTCTGACTGTCTTAAATTTTTGAATTCAATGTGGAAAAAATTCATATAGCTAGCATTGTTAATTTATCTCTGTAATACTGAACGTTAATATTCGTGTTTGTGATTCATTTTTGGGTTGGGTCACTTCTTTTTCACCCCTTCATGCTTGCGTCTTCATACTCACACACACCCCCTTTACACACCACTCACTCACTCACTCACTCATCCCGCAGAAAAAAAGACACTAAAACCCTTTTCTTAATTGGGTTTTGCTTCTATCGTAGTGCTGGAAAAAAGTTTTATTGTATCTTTTAACCCCACGATTTTGTCATCGTGAGAGTGACTCTACATGATGACAAATTACATTTTTTTCCTCTCTGTGTGACGAAAATTTGGGTTTTAAGTAACCCTTTGTGGATTGCCGTTGTCGTTCTTATCTACTCCCATATCTATCAAGATGGTTGGTATTAAACCCAAGTTTGGCGCTACTGACATCTCCCTCTCCCATTTTAACCTTTTATCTTTTAAAAAAAACATAAAAAAAAAAAAAAAAGACGAAAAAAAAACTTAAAAAAAAACCCATAAAAACCCCAAATTTTATATAAATAACCGGCTAGTGGTACTTAACCCCCTTTTCCTTTTGCCTTCCTTTTTCTATTGCTACGGGCCCCTTACGTTTCCCCCGCAAATATTACTTTTTCTGGTTTCCCCCGACAATATTCAGTTGGACCGACGAAAACCGACAGGGGCACCGAAAAAGGATCCTGCTGCAAAACCGGGTATCTTAGGATGCTGTGGGAAGGACGTCATCGGAGTCCCCATGGGCCTGAGCCAGGATTTAGTCAAGCGGGTTTTAAAGCAGCCCCCATGAGTGGGGACGGGCGCTGCCTCCAAAAATGCCGTAATCCAGTAAAGGGACCGGGGAACTTGCCAGCACGGGGCGCGCAGTTGATAATCTAAAGTAAAGGGAGGACCTGTCGAACTTTCGGGGAGTGTGGAGTCGGGGATGGACCCGAGCCAGGAAGAAGAGGCAACAGGGCGAGCAGCCACGAAGAGCCCAGGACACGCAGCGAGAACAAGATCCCAACCAGTTAAGTCCCCTTGAGGCATATCTAAGGCCTCGAGGGCGGACGCAGAGTTGGCCGAGAAAGTACAATGTACATATACAAAGTACCATGGATCAAGTGGCTTTTTACCACGTGGCCCCAAATCCCAAAAAAGAACCTTGATCAGCGAGGCGTGATATGTGTTCTGACCTCGCCGACCCGACAGTTTCGTCAGCGTCCAGCGTGGCAAGGCGCCTAGCCCTCCCCCCCCGGGAGGTTACCTGACAGGGTTTTCTGTCACACAATGAAAACCATCGTCTCTGTACCCATACTGTGTGTTAACTCTTAAAAAATAAAGAGTGAAAACCATCAGACAAATATCACTACCCCTGCAAAGCCTTATAATGGGTTCTGAACCTTTAACCTTTTTCTCTCGCCCCCTTTTTCTCTCTCCTCGCCCCCCTCTCTCTCTCCATTTCTCCTTCTCTCTTTCTGTCTCTCTCTGTCTCAATCTCTGTCTCACTTTTACCTCTTTCTCTCTGTCTCTATCTCTCTCTCTTTCTCAATCTCTCTCTCCCTCAATTTCTCTCTGTCTTAATCTCTCTCTCTCTCTCGATCTCTCTCTTTCTCTCTCTCTCTCAATCTCTCTCTTTCTCTCTCTCTCTCTCTCTCCCTCTCTTCTCCCCTCTCTCTCTTTTCTCCATCTCACCTCTCTCTCTCTACTATCTATCTATCTATCTTTTCTCTCTTGCACTCTCTCCTCTCTCAGTCTCTCTGTCTCAAAATCCCTTTCTCTCTGTCTCAATCTCTCTTTGTGTCTCAATCTCACTCTCTGTCTCAATCTCTCTCTCTGGCTCAATATCTCTCTCAATCTTTTTTCTCCTTCTTCTCCCTCATTCTCTCTCTCCCCCCCCCACCCATCGCCCTCTTTCTCTCTCACTCTCTCTCATTCTCTCTCTCGCCCTCTTTTCTCTCTCTCTCTCTCTCCTCTTCTTTTCTCTCTCTTCTCTCTCTCTCTCTCTCTCTCTCTCTCTCCTCTCTCTCTCGCCCTCTCTCTCTCTCTTCACCTCTATCTCTCACTCTCTCCCTCTTCTAATCTTTCTTTTTCCCCTTTTCTCTACTCCCTTCCCCCCCCCCCCTCTCTCTCTCTCTTCTCCACTTTTTCTATTATCTATAATTCTCTCTCTCTCTCTCTCTCTCTCTCTCCTCTCTTCTCTTCTTCTCTCTCTCCTCTCTCTCTCTCTTTTCTCTTTTTCTGTCTCTCTCCTTCTCTTCTCGCCCTCTCTCTCTCTCTCTCTCTCTATCTCTCTTCACCTCCCCTATATCTTTCCCCCCCCCTCTCTCTCTCTCTCTCTCCCTTTCTCTTCTTTATAAATATATATAAAATATAATATTATTAATATTTAAATATATATATATTTTTTCTCTCTCTCTCTTTCCCCTCTTTCTCTCTCTCTCTCTCTCTCTCTCTCCTCTCTCTCGCTCCTGTCTCAATATCTCTCTTTTTCTCAGTTCTCTTCTTTCTCTCTCTCTCTCCTCTCTCTCTCCCCTCTCTCCTCTCTCTCTCTCCTCACTCTCTTCTCTCCCCTCTCCCCCCTGTCTCAAATTCTCTTTGCTCAGTCTTCTTTCTCTCCTTTCTCTCTTCCTCTCTCTCTTCTCTCTTTTCCTCTCCTTGTCCCCCTCCTTCGCTCTCTCATTGTTCCCCTGGGCCCCTTTCTCTTCTCTCTTCTCTCTTCCGGGCATACATGGTAACGGTCGGGCCCCTCATCGAGGGGTCGGCGGTTTGCGCCCCGCCCCGGGCGCGAGAAGTTGAACGTCGCCTGGAGGTTTTTGCTGTGGCTGGGGCCCCCGGGGGGCAAGGGGCTCGGTTTTAGCCGAGTCACACAGTCACACTGAGCAAAAAAAAAGCAGACAGTATGCACACCAAAAATATCCTTTTACAAATTGGGAAACCAAAACAAATTTTAAACTTTAAACTCTCTCTCTCTCCTTTCTTTTCCCCCCCCTCCCTCTCTCCCTCTCTTCTTTCCTCTCTCTCTTTCTCCTCTCTCTTCTCTCTCTCTCTCCCCTCTCTATCTACATTTTTCTACTATTATTTTCTCTCTCTCTCTTCTCTCCCCTCTCTCTCTCTCCTTCTCTTTCCCCCTCTCTCTCTCTCTCTTTCTCTCTTCTCTCTCTCCGCTCTCTTCATTGTTCTCTCCCCTCTTCCTCTCTCCCCCTCTCTCCCTCTCTCCTCCTCTCTCTCCTTTTTTCTCTCCCTCTCCTCTTCTTCCCCTTTCCTCTCTCTCTCTCTCCATTTCTCCCTCTCTCTTTCTGTCTCTCTCTGTCTCAATCTCTGTCTCACCCTTACCTCTCACTGTCTCTCTCAAATTTCATCTCATTCTTACCCCCTCTTTTCTCTCTCTTCTCCTCTTTTCGTGTGGTGTGTGTGGGTATGTGTGGGTGGTGTGTGCGTGTGTTTTTGTGTGGTGGTGTGTGGTGTGTGTGTGTGTGTGTGTGTGTGGTTGTGGGGTTTTGTGTGTGTTGTGTGTGTTGTGGGTGTGTGTGTGTGTCTCTCTCTCTCTCTTCTCTTTTCTCCCCTCTCTCTCCTCTCTCTCTCTCTCTCTCTCTCTCTCTCCTCTCTCTCTCTCTCTCTCTCTCTCTCTCTATATATATATATAATTTTATTTATATTAATTTTAATAATATGTATATATAGACCTACAAAATATATATATATAATATATATATATATATAAAATTATAATATATTATATATATATCTTTCTCTTTCCCTCTGTCTCCTCTCTCTCTCTCTCTCTCTCTCTCTCCTCTCCTCTCTCTCCTCCCCCTCTCTCTCCTCTCTTTTCCCCCCTCTCTCTCCCCCTCTCTCTCTCTCTCTCCTCCCCCCTCTTTCCTTTTCTTCCTCTCTCTTTCTGTCTCTCTGTCTCAGTTTCTCTCTCACTTTCTTTCTCTTTCTCTTTATTTCTCATTCATTAATTCATTCATTCACTCACTCTCTCTCCCTCTCCTACCCCCCTCTCTCCTTTTCTCCCCCTCTCTTTCTGTCTCAATCTCTATCTCACTCTTGTCCTCTCTCTCTCTCTCTCTCTCTCTCTCTCTCTCTCTCTCTCTCTCTCTCTCTCTCTCTCTCTCTCTCTCTCTCTCTCTCTCTCTCCCTCTCTGTCTCAATCTCTCTCTCTCTCTCTCTCTCTCTCTCTCTCCTCTCTCTCTCTCTCTCTCTCTCTCTCTCTCTCAATATCTGTCTCAATCTCTCTCTCTCTCTCTCTCTCTCTCTCTCTCTCTCTCTCTCTCCTCTCTCTCTCTCTCTCTCTCTCTCTCTCTCTAATACACACACACACACTCCAAGTCCCTCCATCTTACGTTCTCTTTTTACATATGAAGTTTTCTGCACTATTTGATTATTTCTGGTTGTTTAACCTTCCAAGCCTAGTTGGCGTAATAATTTAGGATGCCATCACAGGATATTAAAAATGAGGGGGCTTCGTCAGCGATATGGAAATTTTACATCAAGTTATTACATACTTCATAGGAAAAGGTTGGTAAAGTTGAAAGTCTAAAGTTTTGGTCATATTCTATGGCAAAGCAAAAAACAGTGCTGAAAAAGGTTTCTTAATTGAGTGTCTTCATCACGATTAAAGTAATTAGAATGATGAAGAGACGGAATGCACGTGATTTGCAAAATATCTTTGATGTCTCATTACAAACGGATTTCGATTGAAAAAGTTCGGCCCAGTAGTTATTTCTGTTTGATGTCATTTGCCAGAAACAGGTCGTTTGGGAAAAGCCGATAAAACTAACAAAACATTCAATAAATCCAAGTGAAAAAATCGTTTTTATTAAACGTACATTGTGCCCATGCCTCTAGAAGTTTAATCCGAAGAATAAGATCAGCTATGACTCGTCGTGATAAGTAGGAATTATTCTGCCTTATCACGCTCGCCCTCCACCACCACCCGCAAAACCCGCCCGCGTGCTGCGGCTCCTAAATGCGACCTGACGTGGGCGAAGCGGAAGGCCGGCGAGCGCATAAAACGGCGTCGGTCAATTTTTCGCGCCTTCAGCTGCCTCTCATTTTGAGTGTCCTTGATATTACAAACACGAGGATTTCGGTCAGACAGAAGTGAATGTAAAGGGCGAAGGTAGACGCACACATACATATTTACACGTGCGCACATACAAACACGCATTCACACTGTTAGACCTTGCGCACATATGTTCCAGATGCGAACGCACACACAAATACGTGTATATACGAACGCCTACGAACAACAGCATTATTCAAGCAATTCAACTAATGACCTTTTCTAAGGAGTAGAACACCATTATTCAAGCAAGCAAGCAAAAAAAAAAAAAGAAAAGAAAAGAAAAGAAAGAAAGAAATATATATATATATATATATATATATATATTATATATATATATATATATATATATATATATATGTATATATATATATATAATGATTTCGCGTCTATTGACAGGTCAGTCACGTACTGAGTCACTCAGTAAGCTTGTATTGTTGCATCGAATTGTATTATATATTTCGTTTACTTTTACATATTTTCGTTTTGTAACCCAGAAACTGTTCTTAATGGTCAGCTAAATATCAAGTTACCCGACCATACTGTTTCTATGCATATTTTTACATATTGAAGGACAGTTTTCTTCGAAACGTTTGAAACGTTTGCATAAGATGTTTATTTATTTATTTTTTCTTGCATTCTATGACTGGAAATCCAAGAGAAGTGTTAAATATGCATTACTACACACACACACACGTGTGTGTGTGTGTGTGTGTGTGCGCATGGTGTGCGTGGTGTGTGTGTGTGTGTGTGTGTGTGTGTGTGTGTGTGTGTGTGTGTGTGTGTGTGTGTGTGTGTGTGTGTGTTTTCATCTTATGGCATGTCGACATGTGAACCTCAGATCCGATGCTTGCACATCCATTAAGCCAGAATGGTGAAACAAGGCGGCTACGACAGTTCAGCCGACAATGGTAGACGCTTCAGTTTAGCAGAGCTAAGTAGCCCTTCCCCATTTCGGTTTCTAGCAGGGGGATAGCACTCTTGTGTAATCAATATCGTCAGAACGTTGGGCACTTAGACGTGCTGTTTTGGAAAGGACCACTGGTACTTCGCTACTTTGTATTTGCTCCATTTCTTTAGTTTGAGAACCGAAAAGTGCCGCTTACCGCAGCCATGGGTTTCGTCACTGCCGACAGTGCCAATGGAGGTGCTAGTATAAGTACCGCCGTCTTTTACGCAAACGCAAATAATAATTCGGTTATTATTCTGTTGATATTGAACTCCTCTTCAAATGAAGAAGCAGATATCCTTGTTTTTCCTCATCCCTACAAGTAAAATCCCCTAGTAACACACACACACACACACACACACACACACACACACACACACACACACACACACACACACACACACACACACACACACACACACACACGTTTGTGTGTATGAGGTATATTGTTTATTGATCGAGGTTAACATGAGAGTGGTAACAGATATTACTGTAAATTGCCCAGGAAGTGTCTTGTTGTATAAAGAAATAAGAAATACCTATATGAAAACAATTATCATATCCCAAACCACCGTTACTTAGATTTTTTTTTTTACCGCGCGGGTAGCGGCTTTTAAGCAAATAACGGCATTTCCAGAAATGCAAGTCCGAAAAACATATGGGGTTTGCGTAAAAGACGGCGGTATGCCTGGATTCTGCACGACCCACCATACATGTTATCACTTAAAATCTGTGGTCCTCTTAATTAATCTTTGACCTACATAAATAGATTCATAATTACATGGTTACTTGGTGCGAGAGTCCGTAGTTAAGAAATTGAGAGAGATTTGACTTTGCCCTCAGTAGTTCCACGCACTTGGTAGTGGTCATTTAGATTTCTCTTAAGCTCTTATGTGTTTAAATATTCTTTAGTACACCTAAAGTCCTTTAACTCATTAATTAATTTCTAAATTCTACCTTTTACTGAGCAGGGATGTTGGAATAATTATTCCAGAAAATAACATCAGATTTTGCACTGTGTTTTGCACTCATCTTTGACACCTATGTAAGCATAAACGAGGCCGAGGGTATACGCATCCAAACTATTGTTGAAATGATTAAGATGGAAAGGAGAATGCGAAATACTTTTACTCCTTTGAATCAACCAATTAAAACAACAACAAATTAAAGAGAAGTGTGGGAATCGAGGCTCTGGAAATGAGGATGCTTTATAACAGGCCTAAGGAAATACCTTAGCTCCTCAAAATACAATATTGGGAAGTTTTTAGTGTATCTAAAATATACTTTGATATCCGGGATTCCAAAGCGATTAAAATGAAACTATGTGTTAACAATATAATTTAACATATTCGACATTTGGACTAGATAATATGCAGTCTTTTTAAAATTTGCGAAAA
>NC_051411.1:19182524-19185024 GCF_015228065.2 Penaeus monodon
TATTATTTAAATATATATATATATATATAATTATTTTATATATATATATATATATTATAAAGAGAGAGAGAGAGAGAGAGAGAGGGGGAGAGAGAGAGGAGAACGAGAGGGAGAGGACGAGAGGGAGGAACGAGAGAGAGAGAGAGAACGAGAGAGGGAGAGAGAAGAAAGAGAGAGAGAGAGAGAGAGAGAGAGGTGTGTGGTGTGTGTGTGTGTGTGTGTGTGTGTGTGTGGTGTGTGTATTTTGTGTGTACGTGTGTATCCATACCACACACGTAAAACTGCAGGTATAACCTTTATCTAAAAGGAAAATAAATAAATAAAAATAAAAAAAATATTATATAATTATATTATATATATATATACATATATATATATATATATATAAAATATATATATATATATATACCACACACACACACCACACACACACACCACACACAACACACACACAATATATATATATAAAATATATATATATATTTTTTATATATATATATGTATTATATATATATTTTAATATATATAATATATATATATATATATATAAACGCGCGCACACACTCTCATCAACGCCCCCTCATACACACACACGCACGTGAGTACGTATGTCAGCGATACGCATTGTAGTAATTTACGTCAGCATTATTATTCAAGAGTTCAAGATCACGGACGATTTATTAGGAATTTGAAAACAAATATCTAAAGGGGAGCGTGATGGACACGGGTCGGTCTGCTCGGCGCCAGTCATTTGTTGTTTCCGCCTGGCCTTCTGCAGCGCTCTAGATATGGCACAACGCAATTTACTAAAACATTTAGGTGAATGGCTTTCCTTGCAACACCGTGAACTTGTCGCCTCCTACAAATTTTGGGCAAAGAATTTGCTTGAGGCACCGCCTTGGATTTTCATTTTACATCTCTTTGAGTACCCAATTTTTTTCTTAACGCGAGCGGCAGATTGTTGTGGGGAGAAAGTTGATGATATGATAAAAGTTAAAGAAGATAATGATAATAATGGTAACAAGAGGAGCAGTAATGATAATGATGATAATAACATTAACATTATTAATGAGGATAATCACTAATAATATGATGGTCTTGAAATTATAATGTTCCTTGTGTAAATAATAATGATGAAAATATTAATAACAACAAAAAACAATAACGATGAATAGATTAATGATAACCAAATTTGGTAAAATTAACAAAAAGGGGAATGACAACACTACTTACAATGATAATAAGTTACTTATATTTAATGTTATTATTCCCTCTCATTGTAAGTATAACTATCATCATTATCCTTACCATCATCGTCATCATTAACATACTAACCATCATCATTAATTATTATCATCATCACCATTATCATTATTATTATTATCATCATCAATACTATTATTACTACTATTATCATTATCAATATCATTATCATTATCATTAGTATCATCATTACTGTTATCATTTTTATTATTATTAATAAAGCAATGAACAACAATAATAATAATGATAGTAAAGATAAGAAAAATAATGATAATGATAATGATGATCACAGTAATGATAACAATGTTTATAATAAAGATAATGATAATTATGAAAGCAACAAAAAAAATCATAATGAGAATAATAATAATGGTAACAATAATGGTAATATAACAGTAATGATAATAATGCTCATAATGTTAATGATTTCGATATGATGGCAACATCAATGATAATATGATAAAAATATATAATAATGATAACAACATTACTAACATCACTGCTAGTAATAATAATGATGATAATAGCTATGATGATGGTAATGATAATAATAATAATAATAATAATAATAACAATAAGGATATTATTAACAACAATAATAACGATGATGGTAAAAAATAATGATGATGATAATCATAATCTTAATAATATTAAAGATGATAAAACTATTGATAATAATAACATCAGACATTATGATAATAATAATAATAATAATAATAATAATAATAATAATTATCATTATTATTATTATTATCATTATCATTATCATTATCATTATCATTATCATTATCATTATTATTATTATCTTTACTATTATCATTGATGATAATAATATCAATATTATTATCAATCACAATCATAATGATGACGATGATAATACTACTACTACTACTACTAATAGTACCAATACTACTATTATTACTACTACTACTACTACTATGATAGTAATATAATATAATAGAAACAACAATAATAATAAGAACAATAATGATATTAAAGACAATAATAATAATGATAATGATATAATGATAATAATAATATAATGATAATAATAATAATAATAATAGTGATAATAATAATGATAATAATAATAATAATATTATTATTATTATTACTTTTATCATTATTATTATTATTATCATTATTAATGATAACAATAGTAATAATGATAATAATACAAATAACAATTATAATAATAGTAATAATAATAACAAAAATCATTAAATAAGCAATGATG
>NC_051411.1:19187524-19190024 GCF_015228065.2 Penaeus monodon
CATGCAAACATAGCTGGCGGCAAAGGCATTGGAACTAGAATGGTGCGACCAAAACAACAAGTTTGAATACATGGTTCACAGAACACCCGAGATACTTGTGGAAATGGAAGACCACAGATGGCAAAAAAAAAAAAAAAAAAAAAAAATATTACATAACTATAAAATCACGATTTAGGAATTGCATCCAAAATATTAGAACTCTTCCAGGGGCTGACTGAAACAGTGACCATGTTTTACTAGTTTGTGATATCAAAATAATGCTTCAGAAAATGAAACAACAAAAATCGGAGCCTAAACTGGATTTCAAGGTACTTCAAGAACAACACACAAGAGAAGTTTTCGAAGACTTGGTTGCAGAAACACTAGGGCATCCAGACAACAAGCAAGATGCAAACAAAAACTTTCAACATCTCCAGAAATCACTAAAAACGATAGTTAAGAAAGTTATCCTACCAAAGCCTAAGAACAAACACAAGCCTTGGATAACTACTGAAATTCTTGAAATGATGGGAAAACGCAGAAAAGTGGAAATAATAAAATAGAATACAGCAAAATAGATAAGGAAATCAAGAAAGCATGTCAAAAAGCTAAAGAAAAAAACATCTGAACGAGGAATGTGCAGAAATAGATCTTGAAAAGCAAAACCCACGCTTAGTGCATGAAAAAATAAAGGAAACAACAAATAGACGGGAGATTTGCTCAGCAGCTTCATGTGTGGAATCTAAAGATGGAACTATTATCATGGAAAAAGAAAAAATGTTAGAAAGATGGGAAGAATATATCAAAGAATTGTTTGAGGACAACAGAGAGAACGCATTGAAAATTAACAGAGAAAAAGAAAATCTACCATTTGCAAAAGATGAAACAGAAAAAACAATAAAGACTATGCCTAAAAACAAAACAACAGGACCAGATGAAGTAGCCATCGAACTGACACAAGCTATGGACGATCTTGGAGATGAGTGGATAACAACCATCGCAAACAAATTTATGACGAGGGACATTTTCCACCAAACATGAGAAGGTCAACATTTATCGCCTTATCCAATAGACCAGGAACCGCAAAATGTGAACTACATCGTCCTATTAGCCTCATGAGCCACATAACAAAGTTAATCTTAAGAATGAGAGGACGGACAAAAGGAGTAATATCAGAAGAACAATTCGGCTTTGTAGAAGACAAAGGAACCAGGAACGCTATTTTTATGCTTCGAATGATTGATGAGAGATACATTGAGATGCAAAAAGACGTTTTCATATGCTATATTGATTACGTTAAAGCTTTTGCTAAAGTCTGTTTAAAATTCTGGAAGGATTAGATATTAATGGAAAAGACCAAGAGCTAATAAAAAACCTGTACTGGGAACAAGAAGCAAATATCACCGGAACTTTTCTCATTGTACACTGAGTCGATGATGAATAACATTGCACACATGGACGGTATTAAAATAGGAGGAGTCAGTATAAATAATTTAAGATATGCAGACGACACTGCCATCATCGCTAAGACTGAAGATCAGCTCCAGAAGATCATGGATATAGTTACAAGAGAGAGTAAAAAAGCTGGTCTGGAAATCAATCAGAAGAAATCTTTCACCCAAGTAATATACAAGAAAAAAAAAGAAATCCCAAAATGCTCAATAAAGGTGGATGGAAAGAACCTAAAGCAAGTAGACAACTCCGTCCATCTTGGAAGCTTGATCACATCCAATGGTAAATCCTCAGAAGAATTGGGATTGCTAAAACAGCCTTCAAATCAATGGCAAACATCCTAACCTCTAAAGTCATCAATATGCAAACAAAAATCAGATCTCTGAAATGCTATGTCTGGAGCACACTCCTCTATGGTTCTGAAACTTGGACAATCAGCAAAGCAATGGAGGAAACATTAGTCGCTACAGAAATGTGGTTTCTGAGACGGATGCTAAGGATATCATGGATGAAAAAGGTTAGCAATGAAGAGGTCTTAAGAAAAGCACAGACGAGCAATTTTTTTTGTTTTGTTTGTTTGACATATTATGATGAGGAAGAAAGCATTAGAGTATCAGGTCATCACTGGAAGAGTTGAGGGTACCAAAGCAAGGGGCGACAACGGCTGCTCTACACCAAGTTAAGGGCAGACTGGGTGAATTTGAGACCTGTTGAGATGATTCAACTGACAGACCATCGCGAAAGATACCATACTGTGACAGCTAATGTCAGAATCTGACAAGGCACCCATCGATGACGAAAACTACTTCTAGCAATAATAAAAGTAATAATAATACTAATGGTAATAATAATAATAACAATGATAGTAATAATAATGATAATAATGATTATGATAATAAAAATAACAACAGTATAATAATGATAATAATATTGATAATAATAATAATAGTAATAATAATAATAATAATAAAAAATGTCAAAAGAAATAATAACAATAATATTAATAATAATGAGAAAAATACTAACAGAAATAACAGTAATGGCAACAAAATACTGAAAATAATTATGT
>NC_051411.1:19200024-19202524 GCF_015228065.2 Penaeus monodon
GATTGCCAGCAGGCGCTCCTGTAGCCGTGGTGTAAGCATCTCGCATAATCTCTTTACCAGCACGACGGCTGTGTTCTGTGGGTTTGTCTTAGGAATTGCTTGTGCACGCAATTTTCCAAGTAGTGTACCAGTGTGGCGTTCGGCTCGCCGCTATGCATGCAACACCTCTCTTCACGTTCTATGGGTTGTATAATCTGCCATGCACAGTGGTAACCTAGGCGCATTCTGTGCAGAATGACTTCGGTACCTCTGTTGTTTATTTCAGAGAGTGCCAGTGGTTCATAGCCTGTGGCATCTGAGTACCAGCTGGCCGAGGGGGAATATCTCGTTTCCTCTCTGTGAAGCTGCAGGAGGAAGGAGTTGGCCGTCACCATACACTTCCTCCTTAGTAAATTTCGGCTCTGATGTATTATCATGGGATTTGGGGGCATACCCCGGCCGATTTCGGCTAATCTGTCAGCAAGCTCATTGCCTCTGATCCCTATATGGCTGGGAACCCAGTTTATGATAATTCTTCTACCCTGAGCAAGCATCCTTTGTGCTATTGTGCGGATGGTTGTCAGGAGGTAGATGTTGTCAGTGGGTGAGCGCTGCTGAAGACAGTCGACGGCTCCTTTGGAGTCTGTGTGTATGATCATGTGTCCTTCCCTCACGGACGCATGACTCAGTGCTCCCATGATAGCAACTGCCTCTGCCTGTAGCGAGGAGGCGTTGTCTGTTACCCTCATGGATATTGTGGCATCCCTTGCTGCGAAGCTGCGCCTGCAGTGTGGGTCAAGGGATCGACCGATCCATCCGTGTAATATGTTCTGCTCCCCGGAGGGGTGATGGTTGCAATGACCCTCTGGGTTTCTGCCTTTAGGCTAGGCGTACAATATTCATTCTTTTTGCTTGCCAGTCTCATGACCGAGAACTCTATCGAGGTTTGTGCCCACGGCGGAGCTTCGACAGAGTCAGGGTGTGGGGAGTCCATGCCCTTGGCCAGTAGCGGTTCTTTGAGCTGATGGCGTATTAGCACCCTGGCTGTGTGAGACAGCCAGGAGTTGTTTGCAAACAGCTTGTTATCTTGTTCTAGGCGTCTGACTATTTTGTGTCTTAGCTTGTGTTCCTGGGAGCCTGGATGACCTTTGATAAGAATTGTGCTGCCGTTAGATCAATTCGTGAGGCCAAGGGGAGAAGGTTTGTCTCCACTAGGAGGTTGAGGACCTTCGCCCACCTTGGGGCACCCAGAATGACCCTGGCGGCTTCGTTTTGGACTGTCTCCAATCGGTCTTTATATTTTCTCTTAATGCCAATCAGAGCAAGGGAGGCATAGTCTACAATGGGCCTGACAGCATGTACGTAGAATGATCTTAGTACTCTGTGTCTGGCCCCTATGCGTCTTCCACTCATTGCTCTCATGACAGACAGTCTTGCCTTTGTTCGATCAAGCAGGTACTGGACCTCCTGGCGGAAGGAGAGGGTCCGGTCTATCCTTACCCCAAGGTAGGTATTCCTGAACCCACTCCAAGTCCATTCCCTGGATTTTCAGACTTGTGCCTTGAACTCTCTGTCCTTTGGCTGCAGAGATCTTTAGTCCTGTCCTGCAACACTCCTCGGATACCAAGTCCAGACAACGCTGGGCTTTGTTTAGGCAGTGTGGTCCAGTGGAGATGATAGCAAGATCGTCTGCATAGGAGATGATCTTGCACCCCACTGGGAGGTTTATGTTGAGGATACAGGACATTAGTGTGTTAAATAGGGCTGGACTGAGAACCTCACCCTGAGGCGTTCCATTTTCTAGTGGCATGTGCTGTGATAGGTGACCTGGAATTTGACTCTGGCTGTTCTATTCCTAAGTAGTCACCTATCCAAGCCAAGAGCTTACTTCTGATTCCTTTTGGATCAGGCTCTCCTGAATGGCAAGAGGACTTGCCAATTCGAAAGCCTTTTCCAGGTCAAGGAAATACTGCCACAGATGCGCCCGTGTTTATTGTGCTCAAGAGCATAGCTATGCTGTGCGCTGTGCTCATGCCCCTGGTGAAACCCATGGAGGTGTTCGTGGGGGGTTCCATTTTCCATTGGAGCCGGTTCAGTACCATCCTCTCGGCAGTCTTGGCCAGACAGCTGAGGAGAGAGATGGGGCGGTACTTCCCCGGCTCCTTTGGTTTAGGGATGGGAACTATGGTAGCCCTCTTCCAGCTCTGGGGTAGAGTGGAAGTTTTCCCAGGACTTGTTGATGAGTTGCAGGAATGCAAGCTCACCTACCAGTCCCAGGCGGGAGATGATGGGGTACGAGATCCCGTCATCCCCGGGGCTGAGTTGCAACTGGCTTTATGTGCATCTCTTAGTTCCCTCAGAGAAAAGATAACGTCTGAGTTATCGGGTTCGGCTGCCCTTTCTCTGATGTGAGCAAGTCTGTCTGGTTGTAGGCGTTCTTGTCTTGCCCTCAGTTCGGCTGGCAGACTGTCGCTACTCGTTCTCGCAGATAAATCTTGCGCCAGTCTGTTGGCCTCTGCCT
>NC_051411.1:19206864-19211864 GCF_015228065.2 Penaeus monodon
GTAAAATAAAGACCAAAAAATGAATATCATAGGAATGAGAGCTCCCGTGGTTCCCTATTAAAAGGATTGTGGTAAAACTTTCCCCCCTGAAAAGACAACAATCTATTAAAATGCTAAATGTTTTACTACGAATCCAAAGCTTCAAATTGTTGTAGGATAACTTCTCTGCAATGTAAAACGGATTTAAATCAAAAAAAACTGGTACTTTCTTTTAGAGCTTGAAGACTATCTGAAACAAGTAGGTGTTACTTCGGTGAACCCTCAGTTGTGAGACTACTTTTTTTAAAACCTGTCCTATCTGTCAAAAAAATCCTTTCTAAATTTGAAAAACTAAGTCATTACATTGGCATTATTTGCAGTTTTTGGGGTTTTTCGGTATAGGGAATGTTAGACTGCGCAGCAGATCCGAGAGAATGCCTTGTGCGAGGGGGGGGGGCTATGATTTCCCGTAAAAACCCACGGGGGGGAGGGGGGAAATTAGGGGGGGATCACGTGTGGGAAAACCCTCCCGATCCTTACCAAGTACGATAAAAAATTATTATACTATTTTGTTTTTGGTGTGTATGCTTTAATGTCTATTTTATAGGGGGTGTTTTGGCCTTTTGGTTTCTCTGTCTCTGTCTCCTGTCTGTCTCCTCGCTCTGTCTCCCTCTCTCTGTCTCTCTCTCTCCTCTGCCTGTCCCCTCTCTCTCTCTCTCTCTCTCGTCATAAAATATATATATATATATATATATATATAATATATATATATATTTATCTATTTTTTTCTTATATATATATATATATATATATATTTTAAAATTTTTTATTATATATTAATAAATTTAAAAAATGGGGGTTTAAACGGTTTAAATTTATTTTCATGGGAGCCAGAAGCTGAAAAATACATTTGAAATACAGATAGAGAAAAACTATATAAATACCAAACATATAAAAAAAACACATAAAAAAATAAATAAAAACAAAAAACAACAAAAATAAAAAGATAAACAAAAAGGCCCAAATTTCAAAACAGGGGAGCTTTTGGATTTGTACCAAGGGAAATATTTGGGGCTAGTGTTTTTATGAGTCCGGGGCTAGAGTTGGGGGCTGTGCTCCGGTGGGAGCGGTCAGTGCGGGGCCCCGATAGGGCACCAGGGTTTTTTGGCGGCGCGTAAAAGGGGCCCGGCGGGGCGGGGCGGGGGGGGGCAGCAGGTCACGGTGGCGTGGATGGCACAGCAATTTTTTGAAAAAAAACTGGGTGGGAGTGGGTTTAAATTTGTGAGTGGCAAAGGGGGGTGAGGGCCCAGGGCAGGGGCCCGGGCGCTGTCATAGCTGGGATAGACAGGGGGCCCAGAATGATCTTGGCTGGGCCCCTTTTCTGCCCCCCCTCCCCAAGGGGTACAGCTGGGGGGGTGAGGGAGGGGAAACCAGGGGGGGGGAGGCGATTTGGTCAATTTCGGCAGGATGAATAAGGGGCCCGTAGATATTCTGAGCTCCGGGAGTGGAACCCCCCAAAGGGGCTTGAGGCGACCAGGGGATGTGAAGGGGCCCGTACGAGGGGAACCTCAAAGATGTCTCTGCGTGCCCGGGGTCCAGGGAGCTTATCGTCGTTGGTGACGCAGGGCAGCCCTTGGGGGAAAAGGACTTTGTCGAGGGGGGGAAAGGTTGTCCAGCGTGAGGGGTGGGCTTTGGGGGGCGGGGGTTTGGGGGAGAATCAACTGCATCAAAAACCCGACTTCTGGGGGGTTGATGGTGACGTATTTGGGGGGGGTCCAGGAGAAGGTTTCTCCTGGTGGGGGGGTTTGGCAACAAAAGGAACTATACCCCTGGGGGGCGGCGATGGTCTTTGGGCATCCACGAATTTTTCCCAAAAATGCCGGTTTTCGAGGAGAGCGTCGGGTTTTTCCCGGGCTAGGAAACCAAATAAGGGGGCCCATTCTTTTGTCCCCTTGGGGGGGGGGGGGTCCGGGCCCTGAGTGGCCCGAAGGGTGGAGACTTGAACCCCCTGCAAAGCGCACGGCCTTTGGGCCCGTTTTGGGGAGAAAGTCCCAGGGCCGGGGAAAAGGCAACTCCTGATGCCCCTGGAAGCTGCTGCTTTTGGGATGACCGTGTGTGGTCCACCAGGTCGAAAACTTTCTTTAAAAACTTAAAGAAGATGCGGTGACGGAGGAAATTTTCGCTTGTCGAGGTGGGAGTGGACGAATCGAGGAAACTGACGAGGGAGTGTGTGGTGGAAAAGGGGGCGCATGTTGCCAAACTGCCGATGTCAATGCTGGGCGCGAGGGCCTGGTAAGGGGCCCAGTCGGGGACAAAACTTTCCACAGGGAGGCGATGGGTTTGTAAGGTTTCGCCAATGAGGCGGGGGTTGGGGTTTTTTCCCCCATGGCGGTTGACAAATGCGGGGGCTCCATTGTGATGGGGCCCCTTGACTGTTGCAATGAGGGGGTTTATTTAAAGGGAAATAAGAGGAAAGGGGGGAAATTTCCTTGGGGAACCCCCTTTGGGGAGGCAACATTGGCAGGTCAAAAGGGGGGTGGGGGGCTTTTGGAAAGCGGATTTTTCCGCTTCTAAGCCCCCTGGGAAAGGACCGACTGTGGAGAAGTGAGGGGCCCCACAGGGGAAAAACGGGGAGGCGGTGGTGTCCTTTGGGGGGAAACTGGGTGACAAATTGAGGCGAAAAGGTCATTGAGAGCCCCTTTCTGCTTCACTGGGGGTTTTGGTTGCTGGTGCATGAAACGTGGGCCGGGGCCCATTTGGGAAGGGCCCCCAAAACTTCCGAAATTTTCCGTTTCCATTGGCTGGGGGGGCAGGGGTTGTAGTTTTTTTGGTAGAAGGGTTTTTTTTGGGGGGTGTTTTTTTTTTCCCCCGATGACTGTGTTGCGGACTGATTTTTGAGGCGGGGATTTTTGCGGTGGAAGGCTTGATTTCTCTGTTGGAAGGGGGGCGTTTGTGCGGGGCCCCTGATCCCAAAGGGAGGGCCGGGTGGGTGGGGTCTGAGGGGGACTTTTCCCGGAAAGAAGTGTGGGAAAAACCCTCCTCTCTCCCTCCTTTGTCTTCTCTCTCTCTTCTCTCTCTTTCTCTTTCCCTTTTTTTTTATAAAATAAATTAATTTTTTAAAAATATATATATAATTAAAACGTTATTATATATATCTTTGTGTGGGGTGTAAAGGTGTGTGTGTGTGGGTGTTTGTGCGTGTGTTTTGTGTGTGGGGGTTTTTGGTGTGTTGGTGTGTGTGGGTGTGTGTGTGTGGTGTGTGTGTGTGTGGGGTGTGTGTGCATGTGTACACTCACACACACACACAAAATACACACACACTATCTATCTATCTATTATCTATCTATCTATCTATATCTATCTATCTATCTATCTATCTATCTATTCTATTATATATATATAAATAAAATATATATATATATAAATGCATATATAAAACATATATATATATTATATATATATATAATATATAAATGCATATATATACATATATAAATATATATATATTATATATATATAGTATATATATACAATATATATACATACATATATGTGTGTATATATGCAACACACACACACACACACACCACAACGGGGGCGCGCGTGTGTGTGTGTTGTGTGTGTGTGTGCATACGTTGTCGCACACGCACATATGCTTAGGTATGTATCGGCATTATGTAATTTTTGTATAAAACACATTATTTATAAACTTAGGGATCATTGGAGACAACAGCATGGAAGTAATTCGTACAAGGCTTCACTGAAACGCGGAAAATAGTGAGTAACCTGTATCTGCAGTCCTTATCACCCCTCCCATTGATTTTGATGTGAGGTGTAGGGAAGCGAGTCATTTGGTTGTTTCCTTTGTCAAATATTATGGTGCTGAATTGTGTGTTTGTGGTTGATATCATTAGCGAAATTTGTCATTTTCCACTTTGAAAATAATGCTGTTTGTATTGACAACAGAATGTAAATTAAATCAAACTAGTCAGCAATGTATGTATGAAATGCCGGTATTCCCTTTTCTTTTCCCTTTGTCTCGGGACTCACAAAGTCCCACGGGAAATGCTTCCACCCAAACTTCATATTATAATCTTTTATATAAAGTAACAGTATTTGAAACTGTATTTGAGAGAGAGATAGAGAGATAGATAGAGAGATAGATAGATAGATAGATAGATAGATAGATAGATAGAGAGAGAGAGAGAGAGAGAGGGGGAAAAGAGAAGGGGAGAGAGAGGAGAGAGAGAATGGAGTGTGCGTGTTTGTGTATGTGAATGAGCGAGTTGGTATTTTTTTTCTCATCTTTCTATTTACGTATTTTTTCCTCGATCACCATTTCTGTTTTTTGCATTTCCCTGCTCCTCGCTAGGAATGTCAGTACCTTCCCCTCACTACGCATGAACTTGTTTGACACAATGAACACACATTGAGATTAGATGTTGTGTGTAAGCATGTATATATTTCTGTGTGTGTGCGCATGCGAACAACGTACACAGGCGCGTCCGCGCGCACACACACGCACGCACACACACACAACACATACACACACACACACATACAAAACAAACACACACACAAGTGCGTTAATGCGTTTTAATGATGATAGGAGATTTTGTGTATAAGGCATCACATGAAAAGACTTGTCATCGTTGTTTTAATATTATACAACATATTAGCCCGCATTCCCTGCCATAAGTCGGGGAAAAAAATAAAGCCATATTTAGTCTACGACGGTAATCTGTAAAGTTGCAAACGGGGATTACCCGGGGACTGGGCTATACGACGGACACTCTATGTAATCCCTCTTCACCGGGGCAGATGCTTTGTCATTGTTCAGTGTATTGTTCAGTCGCATTCAGTAACCCTTAGAAAGTCTGAAAGGTCGGTATCAGAACATCCAAGTTCTATAGCAAATGTATGTGCAAAATTTTAGATTACGGTGATTCTGAATCACTGCAGTGTTTCGGGGATGGTTATATATATATATATATATATATATATATATAAAATTTTATATA
>NC_051411.1:19214364-19219364 GCF_015228065.2 Penaeus monodon
ATTGACATTTAGCAACACTCCCTGACCAGGATTCGAACCTAAGTCACTCCGGGTATGAACCGTTGGCCCCATACTAAACCAACCATCATCATTATCATCAATGGGCTAATGCCGACGGGGGCGCATGGCCGCATCCACCCTTTGCTTCCAGCCACGAGGATCCCTCGAGACGAGTCTCAAGGCAGGACCACGGCCCATCTCTAATTCCTCGCGACAGGTTTCGTCAAGCTGCCCAAGCCATGATGTCCTGGGTCGTCCCACAGGTCTACTCCACCCAGGGTTGTCTCACAGAGACATAGGGACATAGGGACGTCCATAGGGAGATGAGCTAGGTGACCATATAGTTGGCGATCCCTGATTATGCAAGTAACAGATCCCATGCCAGTCTCAGGGTGTAACCGCCGGTTGAACACGTGTTCCTGCCAACTGTACCCCACGATCCGGCAAAGGAACTTGTTATAAAAGGCATCAAGACGAGATTCCAAGACACTGGATAGCGTCCAGGTTTCGCTTCCATAGAGGAAAACTGGCATTATCAAGGCCTTGAAGACGCGCAGCTTGGTCCTTCTGCATAAGTACTGACATCTCCAAACACTCTAGTCGACCGGGTTCATGGCTCCTCTGCCAGACCAATCCGTCTATTGATTTCTTGGTCTGACAGCCAGAGATATGGACTACGCTACCAAGGTATGTAAAAACTCTCTGTAACTTCAACGTCCTCGCCGCAAGTGTGGATCGACTGAACGGGTTCCCTAACAGGCACCCAAAGTCCTGAATCTTGGTCTTGATCCAAGGGCCCTCTAGCCTAAGGGCTTCGCCTCAATTCTAATGCATCAAGAGCCGCCACCAATGACTCAAAGGATCGTCGGCAAAGTCAGGTCTGAGACCTTGATATTGCCTAGTGTTGCTCCACTCCGACTTTGGCTAGTAGCTCTGCCCATTACCCAGTCCTACAGGTGTTGAAAGTGTTCGTGCAAGGACACAGCCTTGCCTCACCCCTGAATTAACAGGGAAGAAGTTCGACAGACCCTCAACCACACTTTACAGCACTTTCATTACTAGCATAAAGGCTTGCTAATAGGCCAATAATCTGTGTCAGAATTCCCTGAGCGATTCCCAATGCACTGAGTCAAACGCCTTCTTCAGGTCGATATAAGTTGCAAGCAACCCACGGCCAAACTCACGACGGCGTTCTACAATTACTCGAAGCGCTAGTATACAGTCTATCGTGGACTTGCCAGGAGGAAATCCAGACTAATCCGGTCTCTGATGCCTCAGTAGGGGGTTTGGGGATCCGTTCAGAAGAATGTGGGCAATAGCCTTGCCTGGTATGCTGAGCCAGTGTAATGCCACGGTAATTGCCCACAATCCCCAGCGATCCCCTTTCCCCCCCCAGAGAAGGGTGACCACGCCCCTCAGTAGGTCAGGGGGAATGGACCCAGAATGCCAGATGGCAGTCAGGACTGTATGCAGGGCCCCGAGCCATAGGTTCACCCCAGCCTTTAGCAGTTCACCAGGGATGTCACATATGTCTGCAGCTTTCCCACTCTTCAGTTTGGAAAATCGCCATCCTAACTTCTGTTAGGATAGGAGGTTCCTCGGGTGATGGGTGGGTCTGGCACAGGCACTGTGACATCGCTTGCATCCAAGCTAACTGTTGGAGGGTCTACCTGGTACAACTGCTCTAATGCTCAGCTCAAAGTTCACGAATCCAACATGAATTGAGATGATCCGTCCCTCCCCTGATTGGACTGCAGTCATCTGTGAGGAGGGCTTAGAGTTCAGCTTTCTCAGGGCTTGGTAGGCAGGGCGATGTCATTTACCAAGAAATGTCCTTCAACCTCCTCAGCAAAATTCCTGATGAACTGTTCCTTGGCCCTTCTCAGCAGTGTCTGAGCCCTATGCACCATGGAGCGACACAAGACTTGATTACCATTCAGCCGAACCTTGCGACACGCATCAGTGGCCTCTAATGTCTCCAGGGAGATGGAATTCTGCCTTACCCTCGGGCGTACACCAATGGACTCCTGAGCTGGTTTGAGTGTTATGCGCTTGAAGAGCTCCCACAGAGCAACTGGGTCCATCAGGTTGTCGTGTTCTGTGAATCAGTCAGACTGCCATGTTGAACCACTGGCACACTCCTCCTCCCCTTTGTCTGTCCAAGTGAAACACCTTAGGGAGGCCACTGGGGACGGGTAGTTTTGAAGTGGACCCGTAGGGTAGCCAAACCATGGTCAGTGCCACAGAACTTGGCACTCCGGTAACCCTGCAGTTCTGGAGGATCCTCCATCGCGTGCTAACAAGAATGTGGTTGATCTCCTTGGCCACTGTACCTGTATCGCTGGACCATGTCCATGTCGATGTGGGTTGCAGTGATGGTACCAGGAGCAGAGATCCTTATTTCTGGGACCTATCAAAGTTCTGGAGAAGGAGGCTAGTCTCGTTGTTGGGATCAGCTTCCGAGCCATGGGGGCCAACAGACATCTCATAATCAGCTCGGTCACCCGCCAGATACTGCACTGAAGTCGCCCAGAACATTGTGAATATCTTGCTGGGGGCAATTGTCTGCCACAGATGTGAGTTTGGCATAGAACGCCTGTTTCACATCAGTTTTACATACTTCGGTAGGGGCGTATACAGCAATAAGAGACATGAAGTTAAAAGCATGCTTCAGTCTCAATGCCATAATATGCTCATCAACTGGTGTCACCTCAACTACTGAGGGCTGAAGTCGGCTTTAGATGGCTATGGCTACACCCTGGAGGTGGTGACCATCGCTGGTCCTGACCAGTAGTAGGTGTACCCACCCACACTGATCGTGCCGCTACCTCCAAGAGGGCAGCCACCTTAACTCCCAGTCACTTCAATTCCCGCGATAGCAGAGGTAACCGCTCATCCTACCGCAAGGACCAGATGTTCCAAGCGCCTACCCGGAAAACTTGCCTTAGTTTAAGCCTTGGGTGGTCACTCTGGGTGCACGCCACCTCTGCCACCCCTGCCAACGCTGCCCCAAATAAAGGGGGTTGGCAAGCTGTGGGACCGCCCATCCGCATGTGGAGTTCCCGAGAGCTTTGCCCCACAAGTTTCATGATGGGTTGGCACCTGCCAGGGCACAGGTGGATGAGTAATTCTCGTTCAAGCCTGCGCCCTGACATTTGCCCTCCCAGCAGGACCCACAGCCCGCCTTGCTTGCTGGGTGGGAGGGACAACACCCCTCCCCCCAGCATATCCATTTATTTTAGACGTTGCTGGTGGGTCTTTCTGGGGGGAGGAGGACTGGCAAGGCCCACCTCCCTAACCATGCAACACAAAATATATATGTATATGTATATGTATTTGTATATATATATGTATATGTATATATATATATTATATATATACATATATATATATATATATATATATAGTATATATGCATACACACATCAATATGTGTATTTATTCCTGGCAAGTCCATGATAGACCATATAATAGCACTTCGAGTAATTGTGGAACGTCGTCGTGCGTTTGGTCGTGGGTTGCTTGCAGCCTACATAGACCTCAAGAAGGCGTCTGACTCGGTGCATTGGGAATCACTATGGGAGATCCTGAGGCTCAGGGGAATTCCGACACAGATTATTGGCCTGATAGCAAGCCTCTATACTGGTACTGAAAGTGCTGTAAAGTGTGGTGGGGTATGTCGAACTTCTTCCCTGTTAATTAAGGGATGAGCAGGCTGCGTCCTTGCACCATCACTTTTCAACACCTGTATGGACTGGATAATGGGTAGAGCTACTAGCCAAAGTCAGTGTGGAGCATCACTAGGCAATATTGAGGTCTCAGACCTTGACTTTGCTGATGATGTTGCTATCCTATCTGAGTCCCTGGAGTCACTTGTGGCGGCCCTTGATGCATTTCGCAATGAGGCAAAGCCCTAGGCCTAAAGGTCTCCTGGACCAAGACCAAGATTCAGGATTTTGGGGGCCTGTTAGGGGAACCCGTTCTGTCGATCCATGCTTGAGGTAAGGATGTTGAAGTCACAGAAAGTTTTACATACCTTGTAGCGTAGTCTATATCTCTGGGTTGTCAGACCAGGAAGTCAGTAGACGGATTGGTCTGGCAACAGGAACCATGAACTCGATCAACAAGAGCGTTTGGAGATGTCGGCACCTATGCAGAAGGACCAAGCTGCGGGTCTTCAAGGCCTTGATACTGCCAGTTTTGCTCTATGGAAAGCGAAACCTGGACGCTATCCAGTGTCTTGGAGTCTCACCTTGATGCCTTTTGTAACAAGTCCCTTCGCCGGATCATGGGGTACAGTTGGCAGGACCGTGTGTCCAACCGGCGGTTACACCGTGAGACTGGCATGGGACCTGTTACTTGCAAAATCCGGGATCGCCAACTTAGGCTATATGGCCACCTAGCTCGTCTCCCTGTGGACGACCCTGCCCACCGGGTTGTCTCTCTGCGAGACAACCCTGGGTGGAGAGACCTGTGGGACGACCTAGGAGATCATGGCTTGGGCAGCTCGACGAGACCTGTCGCGAGGAATTAGAGATAGGCCGTGGGCCTGCCTGGAGACTCGCCTCGAGGGATCCCCGTGGCTGGAAGCGAAGGGTGGATGCGGCCATGCGCCCCCGTCGGCGTTAGCCCCTTGATGATGATGATATGAAAATAATATATATATATATTATATATATATATATATATATATATATATATAATAATTATATATATATATAACATATATATATATTCACACACATATATACTCATTCATTAATATATATAATATATATATATATATATATATATATATATATATATATATAATATATATATATATATATATTATATATATATATATATATATATATTATATATATATAATATAATATATATATATATTTGTACACACACACACACACACACACATGCACACAATTCGTTGGCGAAGTCAAGGTCGATGACCTTAGTATTTTCCACATTTTGGATTGTAGCTCTACCCAGATTGAGGTGCA
>NC_051411.1:19223424-19228424 GCF_015228065.2 Penaeus monodon
GCTATCACTCTATTTTTTTTTTACGTAGGTTCATGTCCTGAGCGCCGTGGTCACAGCATGATACTTAATTGTAGTTTTCATGTTGTGATGCTCTTGGAGTGAGTACGTGGTAGGGTCCCAAGTTCCTTTCCACGGAGAGTGCCGGTGTTACCTTTTAGGTAATCATTCTCTCTATTTTATCCGGGCTTGGCATCAGTACTGACTTGGGCTGGCTTGGCCACCCAGTGGCTAGGTAGGCAATCAAGGTTAAATTTCTTCCCCAAAGGGAACAACGCGCCGGCCGGTGCTCGAACCCTCGAACTCAGATTGCTGTCGTGCCAGTCTTAGTCCGATGCTCTAATCACTCGGCCACCGCGGCCTTATCACACTACATATACATACATATATATATCTATATACATATATATGTATATAAATGTGCATATATATTTATGTGCGTGTGTGTATGTGTGTATGTATGTATGTATGTATTATATATATATATATATTATATATAATATATATACATATATATATATATATATATTATATATATATATATATATATATATATATATATATATATATATCTATATACACACACACACACACCCCACACACACACAAACACACACACACACACACACACAACACAACACACACACACACACTATATATATATATATATATTATATATATATATATATATATATATATAATATCTATAATATATATATATATATATTATTATATATATATATATATATATTTTATATTATTATATATATATCTATATATATTTTGTGTGTGTGTGTGTGTGTATATATCTATCTCTATATATATATATATAATATATATATTATATATATATATATATATATATATATATATAAATTAATATACATATATATAAAGTAATCAATATAGCATATGAAACGTCTTTTTGCATCTCAATGTATTTCTCACCAATCATTCGTAGCATAAACATAGCGTTCCTGGTTCCTTTGTCTTCTACAAAGCCGAATTGTTCTTCTGATATTACTCCTTTTGTCCTTCCTCTCATTCTGTGTAGCAGGATTTTTAAGATTAACTTTGTTATGTGGCTCATGAGGCTAATGGTACGATGTAGTTCACGTTTTGCGGTTCTTGGTTCTTTTGGGTAAGGCGATAAATGTTGACCTTCTCATGTCTGGTGGAAAATGTCCCTCGTCATAAATTTTGTTTGCGATGGTTGTTATCCACTCAACTCCAAGATCGTCCATAGCTTGTATCTGGTCCTGTTGCTTTGTTTTTAGGCAGTCTTAATTGCTTTTTCTATTTCATCTTTTGTAAATGGGAGATTTTCTTTTTCTTTTCAAGATCTTCTATTTCTGCACATTGCTCCTTCAGATGTTTTTCTTTAGCTTTTGACATGCTTTCTTGGTTTCTTTATCTATTTTGCTGTATTCTATTTTATTATTTTCCACTTTTCTGGGTTTTCCATCAGTGTAAGAATTTCAGTAGTTATCCAAGGCTTGCGTTTGTTCTTAGGCTTTGGTAGGATAACTTTCTTAACTCTCGTTTTTAGTGATTTCTGGAGATATTGAAAGTTTTTGTTTGCATCTCGCTTGTTGTCTGGATTCCCTAGTGTTTCTACAACCAAGTTTTTGAAAACTTCTCTTGTGTGTTGTTCTTGAAGTACCTTGAAATGCAGATTAGGCTCCGATTTTTGTTGTTTCATTTTCTGAATCATTATTTGATATCACAAACTAGTAAAACATGGTCACTGTTTCAGTCAGCCCCTGGAAAAGTTCTAATATTTTGGATGCCACTCCTAAGTCGTGATTTTATAGTTATGTAGTCAACTTGTTTTTTTGTTTGGCCATCTGAGATCTTCCATGCCACAAGTATCTCGGGTGTTTTGTGAACCATGTATTCAAAATGATTTGGTTGTTTTGGTCGCACCATTCAATGAGTTTTTCACCCAGTTCATTTCTAGTTCCAATGTCTTTGCCGCCCGCTTTATTTGCATGTTTTCTGTCCCTATCTTGGCACTGTTCACCCATAACCATGGTAATTTCCTGTGACTTATACTATTTTAGGCAGTCATCAATGTTGTTGTAAAATTCTTCTAATTCTTCTAAATCAGAGCGCAGAAACTGGTAATTCAACCATGCCCCTGTTAATGCTGTTGAGTTTCTTTTGTGTTTGTTACCATAGTGATTGACTAGGAGAAGATTACTGCAGTAAGGCACCCAACTCTACAGGAGCCAAAATCAGTCAACAAAGATAATGGATTAATAGCAAGCCTCTATACTGACACTGAAAGTGTTGTATAGTATGGTAGGGCCTGTCTTCCTTTTTTTCGTTTCAGATTGTGCACCTCAATCTGGGTAGAGCTACAATCCAAAATGTGGAAAATACTAAGGTCATCGACCTTGACTTCGCCAACGAATTGTGTGCATGTGTTGTGTGTGTGTGTGTGTACAAATATATATATATTATATATATATATATATATATATATATATATGAATATATATATATTAATATTATATATATATATTTATACATGTACACACTATTAATTATACAAATATATATATATATATATATATATATATCTTATATATATTATATATACTATATATATATATATATATATATCTATATATAATATATATATATCTTGAATGAGTATATATGTGTGTGAATACTATTATATGTGTGTATATATATTATAATATATATATATATATTATATATTATATATACATATATATTATTTTCATATCATCATCATCAAGGGGCTAACGCCGACGGGGGCGCATGGCCGCATCCACCCTTCGCTTCCAGCCACGGGGATCCTTTGAGGTGAGTCTCCAGGCTCATTCCTCGCGACAGGTCTCGTCGAGCTGCCGAAGCCATGATCTCCTAGGTCGTCCCACAGGTCTCCTCCACCCAGGGTTGTCTCGCAGAGAGACAACCCGGTGGACAGGGTCGTCCACAGGGAGACGAGCTAGGTGGCCATATAGCCTAAGTTTGGCGATCCCCGATTATGCAAGTAACAGGTCCCATGCCAGTCTCACGGTGTAACCGCCGGTTGGACACTGCCAACTGCTGGTCCTGCCAACTGTAACCCATGATCCGGCAAAGGGACTTGTTACTAAAGGCATAGAGGTGAGACTCCAAGACACTGGATAGCGTCCAGGTTTCGCTCCCATAGAGCAAACTGGCAGTATCAAGGCCTTGAAGACCCGCAGCTTGGTCCTTCTGCATAGGTTCCGACATCTCCAAACGCTCTTGTTGATCGAGTTCATGGTTCCTGTTGCCAGACCAATCCGTCTACTGACTTCCTGGTCTGACAACCCATGAGATATAGACTACGCTACAAGGTATGTAAAACTTTCTGTGACTTCAACATCCTTACCTCAAGCATGGATCGACAGAACGGGTTCCCCTAATAGGCCCCCAAAATTCTGAATCTTGGTCTTGGTCCAGGAGACCTTTAGGCCTAGGGGCTTTGCTCATTGCGAAATGCATCAAGGCCGCCACAAGTGACTCCAGGGACTCAGATAGGATAGCAACATCATCAGCAAAGTCAAGGTCTGAGACCTCAATATTGCCTAGTGATGCTCCACACTGACTTTGGCTAGTAGCTCTACCCATTATCCAGTCCATACAGGTGTTGAAAAGTGATGGTGCAAGGACGCAGCCTTGCCTCATCCCTTAATTAACAGGGAAGAAGTTCGACATACCCCACCACACTTTACAGCACTTTCAGTACCAGTATGAGGCTTGCTATCAGGCCAATAATCTGTGTCGGAATTCCCTGAGCCTCAGGATCTCCCATAGTGATTTCCCAATGCACCGAGTCAGACGCCTTCTGAGGTCTATGTAGGCTGCAAGCAACCCACGACCAAACTCACGACGGCGTTCCACAATTACTCGAAGTGCTATTATATGTCTATCATGGACTTGCCAGGAATAAATACACATATTGATGTGTGTATGCATATATACTTATATATATATATATATATATATATATATATATATATATATATATGTATATATATAATATATATATATACATATACATATATATATACAAATACATATACATATACATATATATTTTGTGTTGCATGGTTAGGGAGGTGGGCCTTGCCAGTCCTCCTCCCCCCAGAAAGACCCACCGGCAACGTCAAAAATAAATGGATATGCTGGGGGGAGGGCTATTGTCCCTCCCACCCAGCAAGTAAGGCGGGCTGTGGGTCCTGCTGGGAGGGCAAATGTCAGGGCGCAGGCTTGGAACGAGAATTACTCATCCCACCTGTGCCCTGGCAGGTGCCAACCCATCATGAAACTTGTGGGGCAAAGCTCTCGGGAACTCCACATGCGGATGGGCGGTCCCACAGCTTGCCAACCCCCTTAATTTGGGGCAGAGTTGGCAGGGTGGCAGAGGTGGCGTGCACCCAGAGTGACCACCCAAGGCTTAAACTAAGGCAAGTTTTCCGGGTAGGCGCTTGGAACATCTGGTCCTTGCGGTAGGATGAGCGGTTACCTCTGCTATCGCGGGAATTGAAGTGACTGGGAGTTAAGGTGGCTGCCCTCTTGGAGGTAGCGGCACGATCAGTGTGGGTGGGTACACCTACTACTGGTCAGGACACAGCGATGGTCACCACCTCCAGGGTGTAGCCATAGCCATCTAAAGCCGACTTCAGCCCTCAGTAGTTGAGGTGACACCAGTTGATGAGCATATTATGGCATTGAGACTGAAGCATGCTTTTAACTTCATGTCTCTTATTGCTGTATACGCCCCTACCGAAGTATGTAAAACTGATGTGAAACAGGCGTTCTATGCCAAACTCACATCTGTGGCAGACAATTGCCCCCAGCAAGATATTCACAATGTTCTGGGCGACTTCAGTGCAGTATCTGGCTGTGACCGAGCTGATTATGAGATGTCTGTTGGCCCCCATGGCTCGGAAGCTGATCCCAACAACGAGACTAGCCTCCTTCTCCAGAACTTTGATAGG
>NC_051411.1:19235924-19242849 GCF_015228065.2 Penaeus monodon
TCTTCATAGATTTCAAGAAAGCTTTCGACCTGGTGGACCACACTACGGTCATCTCAAAAGCAGCAGCTTCCACGGGCATCAGGGAGTGCCTTATCCCCTGGCTGGCAGACTTTCTCTCCAACAGGCAACAGGCCGTGCGCGTGCAGGGTCAAGTCTCCAGCCTTCTGCCACTCACGTGCGGAGTCCCCCAGGGGACTAGAATGGGCCCCCTATGCTTCCTAGTCATGATTAACGACGCTCTCCTCGATACCGAGCATCGTTGGAAATTCGTGGATGACTCGACCATCGCCGCCGCCATTGATAGTTCCTGCCCTGACCACTCCGCCATCCAGCGCACCCTCGACAACCACTTCTCCTGGACCACCGCAAATCACGTCACCATCAATCGCCAGAAGTCAGTTGTGATGCAGTTCGACTTCTCCACCAACCCCGCCCCCTCGCCCATCCTCACGCTGGACAACCATCCGCTCGACGTAGTCCGTTCCACCAAGCTGCTCTGCGTCACCAACGACGATAAGCTCTCCTGGACGCAGCACGTCAGAGACATCGTGAGGTCTGCCTCGTACAGGCTTCACATGCTGCGTCGCCTCAAGTCCCTTGGCGTTCCACTCCCGGAGCTTCAGAATATCTACAGGCTATTCATCCTGCCGAAATTGACCTATCGCCTCCCCCGCCTGGTCCCCCTCCCTCACCGCCACCCAGCTGCTACACCTTGAGAGGGTGCAGAAAAGGGCAGCCAAGATCATTCTCGGCCCTGTCTATACCAGCTATGACAGCGCCCTGGCTGCCCTAGGCCTCACCTCCCTCGCCACTCACTATTCAACCTCACTGCAGCAGTTTTTTCTAAAATTGCTGTGCCATCCACGCCACCGTGACCTGCTGCCCCCCGACGCGCCGCCGCCCCGCCGGGCCATACGCGCCGCCAACAAACTGGTGCCTATCAGGGCCCGCACTGACCGCTACCACCGGAGCACAGTACCCACTCTAGTCCGACTCATCAACGAACACTAGTCCATATTTACTTGTCCAATCCTAGCTCACCTGATTTGTACTTGGTTTCTGTTTATCTGTTTATTATGTTGTTATTGATTGTTAGTTTATTTTGTTATGTGTTGTTTATATGTTTATGTATATATAGTTTGTCTCTCTATCTGTATTTCTATGTATATTTTCAGCTTCTGGCTGCATGAAAATCAATAAACCGATTATCATTATTATTATATAAAAATAATAAATATATATATATAATATATATATATATATATATTATATATATATATATATATATATATAGACAGAGAGAGAGAGAGAGAGAGAGAAAGGAGAGAGAGAGAGAGAGAGACAGAGAGAGAGAGAGACAGAGCGAGAGAGACAGACAGAGAGACAGAGACAGAGATAAACACACGAGCGCCAAGCACACACATACATATAGACATAGACATAAATGCATACACACCAAAACACACACATATGTATATATAATTTTTTACTCGTACGTCTGGTAAGGCATCGGTAGTGTTACCCACACGTGATCCCACCCCTAATTACCCCCTCCCCCCCGTGGGTTTATTACGGAAATCATAGCCCCCCCCCCCTCGTCACAAGGCATTCTCTCGGACTCCTGCATGCGCAGTCTAATCATCTCTATACCGAAACCAAACACTGACAAATAATGTCCAATGTAACTGACTTCATGTTTATGCAAAGTTCTAGAAAGGATTATTTTGAACAGACTCAGGTACAGGTTATAAGATAAGTAGTCTCACAGACTGTATGGATTCCTACCGAACGTAACACACTACATTGCTTTACAGAGTAGTCTTCAAGCTCTAATAAAGAGAAGTACACAGTTTTTCTTGATCTTAAGTCAGCTTTTGACATTGCAGAGAAGTTATCCTACAACAATTAGTAAGCTTTGGCATTCGTAGTAAATCATTGAGCATTCTAATAGATCTGCTAGTGTCTTGTTCAGGGGAGTGAGAAGTTTCACTTCACAATCCTTTGAACTAGGGAAGCCACAGGGAGCTCTCATTCCTATGATATTCATTGTCTTTATGCACAAGCTGGTGGCAGATACTTGGGGATGGTGAATCCACTATATGTTATGCTGATGACATATAGTCAGAATATCATCACAAAGAGATTGTAAATAAATCTCGTCGAACTCACAAGTGCTTATGCGTGTGGATTAGTCGTCTCCACTAATAAAGATTGGTTCTCAAACCATACATTATACCCCTACCCACCTTTCACATTAGAAACACGGAGCTTGACATGTGTCATAAGTATAAATATCTCAGGATGAACGTAAATGATGTAGACCTGTTCGATTCTCTAAAGAAGAGACTCTGGGGGAGATTGAAACTACTGAGAGTTCTTATTGGAAAAGGACGTGACATCAGTGTTAAGCTCACTAGACTGTTTTTACTTGGTTTTAAAGTACCATGCACTGCACTTGTTGCAGTGTAAGGAATCAGAAATAAATAGTTTGGAGATGAAGCTATGATGATTATCCTCGGCGTCCCGAGAACAGTAAGGATAATGAACATGAGATCAGAAATAAACTTGCCATCCAGTTATAACAGAATAATATATATTTCCACTATATTTGGGGTTAAAGTTCTGAGGGAACCCTTATATCTTACATCTTTCGAAAACAACTACAACATATTTATTATTATTTATTGAAAAAATTCTACCACGTCAACAACTAAGGTCATTAGCAGCCTATTCAAAATGCAGCGATAAGGGGGAGCTATAGCATTATGATAACGTAATATGGCGAAAAGTGGAAAATGAGTTAACGACTAAGAGATGTGGACAGAAGAAGGGGATGAAGAACAAAAGGAAAAGGAAAGGGGCAGAAGAAAAGACAATGCAAAATTTCTTGAGGCGAGGGTTGAGCTCCAAGGCAGGAGTGATCCCTACATTGGGCCTCTGTCTCCGTTTCCTAAGCACCCACGATAACATCGAGCAAGGGATGGCG
Organism: Penaeus monodon; assembly: GCF_015228065.2. NCBI lineage: Eukaryota > Metazoa > Arthropoda > Malacostraca > Decapoda > Penaeidae > Penaeus > Penaeus monodon. The sequence goes on from NC_051411.1 coordinate 19,238,911, forward strand.
GGGGGAGATGTCAACAAATTATCACGCAAGCAGACATGACTAATTATATACTCACGCACGCCCTCTGATATACAATTTCTACATGAACATTACAGAGCTTAACATCCAGTAAGTAAAATACCAAAAAAGTCGATAGATTCCCCAGTTGAAAAATTCATCACTGATTGTGCACTTTATATGCCAACCACAAAAACTAATCACATTAGGAACATACATGTATACGTGTTACGCCGACAGACACAGTTTTCAATAAAAATAAATAAATATATATATATACATATATATATATTATATATATATATATATATATATATATAATATATATATATATATATATATATATATATATATATATATATATATTTACACACACACACGTGTGTGTGTTTATTTATCTATACCTGAGTGTTTATATGTACCTTTATATCTGTCTATATATGGGTGTGTATGTGTACTTATATATACCTTTATACATCTATATCCATATCTATAGATGTGTGTGTGCGTGTGTGTGTGTGTGTGTGTGTATGTGTGTGTGTGTGTGTGTGTGTGTGTGTGTGTGTGTTGTGTATGTGTGTGTGTGTGTGTGTGTGTGTGTGTGTGTGTGTGTGTGTGTGTGTGTGTGTGTGTGTGTGTGTGTGTGTGTGTGTGTGTGTGCTCAGCATACCAGGCAAAGTTCTCACTCACATTCTTCTGAAACAGATCCACGAGCACCTACTAAGGCACCAGAGACCGGAGCAGTCTAGATTCACTCCTGGCAAGTCCACGATAGACCGTATCTTAGTGCTTTGAGTAATTGTGGAATGCCTTCGAGGATTGTTTGCAGCCTATATCGACCTCAAGAAGGCGTTTGACTCGGTGCATCGAGAATCGCTATGGGAGATTCTGGGGCTTAGACGAATTCCAACACAGATTATTGGCCTAATAGCAAGACAGTACTGAAAGTGCTGTAAAGTGTGGTGGGGGCCTGTCAAACTTCTTCCCTGTTAAAGGGGGTCTGTGGTGTAACGCCTGGGTATCCCTTAACAAGTGAAATATTGAAACAAGTGAAGTAACCCAAGAGAGTCTTACCCAGATGTACACCACATGGCGGATAGACCTAACCTTTGTTTGTATGTGGTTTCGCACCCCAATGACCTATCGGTCGAAGTGGACACGAGTAATAGCTTTTTGACCTGGCTAAGGATCAGACGTGGGAAAACGTGGACAACAGAATACTGTTTGTTAGTGTAGGCGTGTCTTAACTTAATTCAGGGGGAAGCAAGGCTGTGTCCTTGCACCAACACTGTTCAACACCTGCATGGACTGGATAATGGGCAGAGCTACTTGCCAAAGTCAGTGTGGAACAACACTGAGCAATATCAAGAGACCTTGACTTTGGCGATGATGTTGCCACCCTATCTGAGTCTCTGGAGTCACTGGTGGTAGTTCTGGATGCATTTAGCAATGAGGCGAAGCCCTTGGGCCTAGAGGTCTGGATTAAGCCCAAGATTCGGGGTTTTGGGTTTTTTTTTGGGTAAAAACATTCAAGTCCTCCATGCTTGCGGTGGGGAACATTGAGTCAAGAAAAGCTTTGCATATCTTGGTACGAAAGGTCCATATCCCCGGGGCTGTCGCCCAAAAGAATCAATAGACAATTGGTTTTCAACAGGAGCCATAAACTCATAAACAGACTTTTGGAGATGTCGGACCTTTCAGAAGGGCAAGCTATGTGTTTTTAAGGCCCTTGATTACTGCCTTTTTTTGCTTTTGGCAGCAAAACCGGGATGTTATCTAGTCCCTTTGGGGTCTCATTTTGATACATTTTTAACAAGTCTTTTTCCCGGTCAGGGGGATAATTTGGAAGGCCCCACTGCCCAAAACCGCCCAGCAAACCACCGTGAGTTGGAAATTTACTTGCAAAACCCGGGATCGCCAACTCAGGCTATATGGGCCCCTTTACCCCGTTTCCTTTGTGGATGCCCCTGCCCTTTCAGTTTTGTCTCTTTGCGGGGCCAATCCTAGGGGGAGGAGGCCCCTGGGGAAAGACCCAGGAGGTCCTGGCTTTTGGGGACTCGACGAGACTTGTCGCGAGGGGAAATTTGAGATGTGCCCAGGACCTGTCTGGGGATTTTGCCAGGAGGGAAACCCTCGTGGCTGGGAAGGGGAAGGGTAGATTTCGGCCATTTCGCCCCCATCGGGGTTAGCCCCCCGATAATGATGAAAGAATATAGCAAAATGTGTCTATATATATGTTATTAGAAATTTTGTCATATTAGAAAATTTTATTTTTTATCAGGTCCTTATATTGGTTTTTTAGTTTTAATGTTTTAACGTATCGTTCTCTGAAAAAAAAGAGCCTTTTTTCTCGCTGGAAAATCCCGCTGATGCTCTGTATACTATGTTTTAAAAGTTTTTATGAATTATATATATATATATATATATTAAAAATTTTATATTTTTAAAAAATATTTTAATATATATATATATTGTATTTTATGTTTTTTATTTTTTATTGCATATGTGTATTTTTTAAAAATCCCTATATAAATATGGTTTTTTATGCACACACACACACATATTCAATATATTAAAATATATATATATATATATATATATTATATATATTTTATATAATTATTATATTAAATGCGTGTGTGTGTGGGGGTGGTGGTGTGTTTTGTGTGTGTTGGGGTGTGTGGGTGTGGTGTGTGTGTGTGTGGGTGTGTGTGCGGGGGGGTGTGTGTGTGGTGTGTGTGTGTGTGTGTGTGTGTGTGTGTGTGTGTGTGTGTATGTTGTGTGTGTGTGTGTGTGGTGTGTGTGTGTGTGTGTGTGTGTGTGTGTGGTGTGTGTATCCCATATATATATTTTATATATATATATAGTAAAAATGATATATATATTATATATATATTTATTATATATAATTTTATATGTATTTATATATTAAAATTATTATATATTTTATATATATATATATATATATATATATTTTAAATCTATATATATATTAGTATGTAGGTTTGTAGGTATGTATATATGTATGTTTGATTGTGTATAAAACCCTTTTTTTATCAAATCTCAATTACTGAAAAGGGTTTAATATGTTTCATAATGCGACAACGGAAGTGTTTATAGTTTTATCTTTTTTACCAATATAATGATATTTAATCATTACGAAACAGTTTCTTTATTCCTTTATTCCCTTCAGATACTTATTTTTTACATTAGTTTATACATGGAAATATGTTCCCACAATCAATGTAATCTTTTTCACTTATCGGGGATACTAAGGGATGCAATTTTTTTTCCAGAAGCTGACTTCCGTCTCAGCAAAAATAAGAGTGATTGTATGGGATTCTATTCTGTATGTTGGCACCAAGTCGAGTTTGCAGTTGGGAAATGCCGTCTTCTAGTTAAGACTATCAAGCTCGCTTAAAGGAAAATTGCTGTTCCGTTACTGAAGGCTGTCGGGAAATCAAACATTCCTCGAAAGATCTATTTCTCCCTATGACGATTGCATTTAATTAGACAGCAGTTGTTCCTGTGTCCTTCACAGTAGAAAGGTAGGGGTTTCTAGCTGAATATGAAACGGGTTTTCACAATGAACTAAGATCGTCTTAACCCAGGTTCCCTTTCTATCCATATATAGGACGACACTAATTTTATTGAATGGACCCCCACACTTGAATTCCTAAGAAAAACGATGTTGGAAGATTTATATCTCGTTGCTACAGACTTAGCGTTCCTATCCTTATGCATTAATTTCCATTTATAAGGCAAGTGTAATTTGATTCATTGCAAAACAGCACAGATAACAGAAAAAGTATAAAAAAAAGCATTACACATGGCAACATGGAAGCGAATAAGTGGATAATAGCGTACAGCTGCAACATCCCGCATTCGACTCATCAAGCCGGGGGTCTTACGCACGGCTCTGGGACCGCAAAATTTTCCCTT
>NC_051411.1:19257949-19260449 GCF_015228065.2 Penaeus monodon
TATCATAATCAGCATCAAGGGGCTAACGTCGACGGGGGCGCATGGCTGCATCCACCCTCATGGCGAGTATCCAGGCAGGCCCTCGGCCCATCTGAAATTCCTTGCGACAGGTCTCATCGAGCTGTCCAAGCCATGACCTCCTGGGTTATCCCACAGGCCTCCTTCACCCAAGGTTGTCTCGCAAAGAGACACCTGATGGGCAGGGTCATCCATAGGGAAACGAGCTAGGTGCCCATATAGCCTGAGTTGGCGATCCTGGATTATGCAAGTAACAGGTACCAAGCCATTCTCACAGTGTAGCCATCGGTTGGACACGTGGTCCTGCCAACTGTACCCCATGATCCAGTGAAAAGAATTGTTATAAAAGGCATCAAGACGAGACTCCAAGGCATTAGATAGCGTTCAGGTTTCGCTTCCATAGAGGAAAATTGGCAGTATCAAAGCCTTGAAGACACAGAGCTTGGTCCTTCTGCATAGGTACTGACATCTCCAAATGCTCTTGTTGATCGAGTTCATGGTCTAGAGATATGGATTACACTATCAAGGTATGTAAAGCTCTCTGTGACTTCAATGTCCTCGCCGCAAACATGGATCGACTGAACAGGTTCCCCTAACAGGCCCCCAAAGTCCTGAATCTTGGTCTTAGTCAAGGAAATCTCTAGGCCTAAGGGCTTCGCCTCATTGCTAAATGCATCAAGAGCCGCCATCAGTGACTACAGGGACTCAGATAGGATAGCAACATCATTGGTAAAGTCAAGGTCTGACAACTTGATATTGCCCAATGTTGCTCTGCACTGACTTTGGCTAGTAGCTCTGCCCATTATCCAGTCCATACAGATGTTGAAAAGGTGCAAGGACACAGCCTTGCTTCACCCCTGAATTAACAGGGAAGAAGTTTACAGACCCCCACCACACTTTACAACACTTTCAGTAACAGTATAGAGGCTTGCTATTAGGCCAATAATCTGTGTCGGAATTCCCCTGAGTCTCAGGATCTCCCAAAGTGATTCACGATGCACCGAGTCAAACGCCTTCTTGAGGTTGATGTAGGCTGCAAGCAACCCACGACCAAACTCACGATGGCGTTCCACAATTACTCGAAGCGCTAGTATTCGGTTTATTGTGGACTTGCCATGAGTGAATCCAGACTGTTCCAGTCTCTGATGCCTTAGTAGATGGTCGCGGATCCGTTTCATAAGAATGTGGGCGAGAACTTTGCCTGGTATGCTTAACAGTATAATGCCACGGTAGTTGCTATACTCCCAACGATCCCCTTTCCCCTTCCAGAGAGGGATGACCACACCCCCCCAACAGGTCAGGGGAATGGTACCAGATTGCCAGATGGCAGTCAAGACTGTATGCAAGCCCCGAGCCATAGGTTCACCCCCAGCCTTTAGAAATTCAGCAGGGATATGTGTATATATATATATATATATATATATATATATATATATATATATATATATATATATATACATATATATATACATATTTTATATATATATATATATATATAATATATATATATATATATATATATATGTATCATCGTCATCATCATCAAGGGGCTAACGCCGACGGGGGTGCATGGCCGCATCCACCCTTCGCTTCCAGCCACGAGGATCCCTCGAGGCGAGTCTCCAGGCAGACCCACGGCCCATCTCTAATTCCTCGCAACAGGTCTCATCGAGCTGCCCAAGCCATGATCTCCTACGTCGTCCCACAGGTCTCCACCCAGGGTTGTCTCGCAGAGAGACAACCCGGTGGGTAGGGTCGTCCACAGGGAGACGAGCTAGGTGGCCATATAGCCTGAGTTGGCGATCCCGGATTATGCAAGTAACAGGTACCAAGCCAGTCTCACAGTGTAACCACCGGTTGGACACGCGGTCCTGCCAACTGTACCTCATGATCCGGCGAAGGGACTTGTTACAAAAGGCATCAAGGCGAGGGCTCCAAGACCTGGATAAACGTCCAGGTTTCGCTTCCATAGAGCAAAAAATGGCAGTACAAGGCCTTGAAGACACGCAGCTTGGGCCTTCTGCATAGGTACCGACACTCCAAAACGCTCTTGTTGATCGAGTTCATGGCTCCTGTTGCCAGACCAATCCGTCTACTGATTCCTGGTCTGACAACCCAGAGATATGGACTACGCTACCAAGGTATGTAAAACTTCTGAACTTCAACGTCCTCGCCGTAAGCATGGATCGACTGAACGGGTTCCCCTAACAGGCCCCCAAAGTCCTGAATCTTGGTCTTTGGTCCAGGAGACCCTAGGCTAGGGGCTTCGCCTCATTGCTAAAAGCATCAAGAGCCGCCACAAGTGACTCCAGGGACTCAGATAGGATGGCAACATCGTCGGCAAAGTCAAGGTCTGAGACCTAATATTGCCTAGTGTTACTCCACACGGGCTTGGCTGGTAGCTCTGCCCATTGTATGATATATATATAAATATATGAAGATATAGAATATATAATATGATATATTATATAGAAGAGTTAAA
>NC_051411.1:19267949-19275449 GCF_015228065.2 Penaeus monodon
CCCCCAGAGGTACGGAGTTATGGCCCACCAGCGTGTGGACCGCTCTGGCTTCGTACCAACTCCTGCCCCCTAGCCACCCGGGGGAAAGGGGGCGCTCGGGGGAGGTGGGCCTTGCCAGTCCTCTCCCCCCAGAATGCCCCTCGGGCAACGTCTTTTTAAATGGAAATGCTGGGGGGAAAGGGTTTTTGCCCCTCCCACCCAGCAAGTAAGGCGGGCTGTGGGGTCCCGCTGGGAGGGCAAATGTCGGGGGGGCAGGATTGGAGCGAGAGTTACTCGCCCCGCCTGCGCCCCGGCAGGCGCCAACCCACCATGAAGCTTGTGGGGGAAAGCCCCGGGAACCCCCACAGGTGGATGGCGGTCCCACAGCCTGCCGACCCCCTTTATCTGGGGCTGTTTTTGGGTGGGAGCGGCGAGGTGGCGTGCCCCCGGAGTGACCCACCCGAGGCTTAACCTCAGGCGTGCTTTCCGGGGTGGGCCTTGGAACATCCGGTCCTTGCGGCAGGATGAGGTTACCTCTGCTATCGGGGGGAATTAAGCGACTGGGAGTTGAGGTGGCTGCCCTCTCAGAGTGAGAAGACCTGGTAGCGAAACGATCAGTGTGGGTGGTTACACCTACTACTGGTCGGGCCGCAGCGATGGTCACCACCTCCGGGGTGTAGCCATAGCCATCTCCAGTCGACTTCAGCTTGCGGAAAGTCGAGGTGACACCGGTTGATGAGCGTATCATGGCATTGAACTGAAGCATGCTTTGGCTTCATGTCTCTTATTGCTGTATCGCTCCTACCGATGTACATAAAACCGTGTGAAAGAGGCGTTCTAAACGCCAAACTCGCATCTGGGCAGACGATTGCCCCCGGCGAGACATTGCATTGTTCTGGGCGACTTCAAGGGCGGTACCCGGGCTGTGACGGGGCTGGCTACGAGATGTCTGTCGGCCCCCATGGTTCGGGAGCTGATCCCAGCAGCAAAGAATAGCCTCCTTCTCCGGGACTTTGCTAGGTCCAGAAAATGAGGATCTCTGGCTCCTGGTACCACCCGCTCCAACTCGCATCGCTGGACTTGGTACAGCGATACGGGTACAGTGGCCAAGGAATCGACCACATCCTTGTGACACTGGGATGGAGGATCCTCCAGAACTGCAGGGTTTACCGATTGCTGAGTTTTTGTGGCACCGACCATAGGCCCTGCTTGTGGCTACCCTGCGGGTCCACTTAAAAACTCCCCGTCCCTCCAGTGGCCACCCTAAGGTGTTTCCTTGGGACAGACTAAGGGAGGAGGAGTGTGCCCGTGGGTTCGCCATGGCGTCTCTGACCGATTCTCAGAAACCGAAACCTGACGGATCCGTTGCTCTGTGGGAGTCCTTAAAAGCGCGTACACTCGAAGCAGCTCAGGAGTCCATTGGCGTACGCCCAAGAACAAGGCAGAATACCATCTCCCGGGAGACATTAAGGGCCACTGAAGCGTGTCGAAAGGCTCGGCTAAATGGAATCAAGTCTTGCGTCGTTCCATGGTGCAAAGGCTGGACACTGCTGAGAAGGGACAAGGAACAGTTCATCAGGAATCTTGCTGAGGGGTCGAAGGCCTTTTTCTTGGGTAATGACCTTCGCCCTGCCTACCAAGCCCTGAAAAAACTAAACCCCTAAGCCCTCCTCACAGATGACTGCAGTCCGATCAGCGGATGGACGGATCATCTCAGATCATTTGGGTTCGTGAAACGTTGGGCTGAGTATTTTGAACAGTTGTACCAGGTGGATCCTCCAACATTTTAGCTTGGATGCAAGCGATGTCTCAGTGCCTTGCCGACCCACCCATCACGAGGAACCTCCTACCCTAACAGAGGTTGGGCTGGCGATTTCCAAGCTGAAGAGTGGGAAAGCTGCAGGCATATGTGATATCCCTGCTGAACTGCTAAAGGCTGGGGGTGAACCTATGGCTCGGGCCTGCATACAGTCCTGACTGCCATTTGGCAGTCTGGTACCATTCCCCCTGACCTGCTGAGGGGCGTGGTCATCCCTCTCGGGAAAGGGGGAAAAGGGGGATCGATGGGACTGTAGCAACTACCGTGGCTTTAAACACTGCTCGCATACCAGGAAAGGGTTCTCGCTCACATTCTTCTGAAACGGATCCGCAACCACCTACTGAGGCCCAGGACCGGAGCAGTCTGGTTTTACTCCTGGCAAGTCCACAATAGACCGTATCCTAGCGCTTCCGGTAATTGTGGAACCCCGTCGTGAGTTTGGTCTTTGGGTTTTGCTTGCAGCCTACATCGACCTCAGAAGGCGTTTGACTCGGTGCATCGGGAATCGCTATGGGAGATCCTGAGGCTCAGGGGAATTCCGACACAGATTATTGGCCTGATAGCAAGCCTCTATACTGGTACTGAAAGTGCTGAAAAGTGTGGTGGGGGTATGTCGAACTTCTTCCCTGTTAATTCAGGGGTGAGGCAAGGCTGTGTCCTTGCACCCACACTTTTCAACACTTGTATGGACTGGAAAATGGGCAGAGCTACTAGCCAAGTCGTGCGGAGCAACACTAGGCAATATTAAGGTCTCGGACCTTGACTTTGCCGACGATTGTTGCCCATCCTATCTGAGTCCTTGGAGTCACTTGTGGGGCTCTTGATGCATTTAGCAATGAGGCGAAGCCCCTAGGCTTAGAGGTCTCCGGGCCCAAAGCCCAAAGATTCAGGACTTTGGGGGCCTGTTAGGGGAACCCGTTCAGTCGATCCATGCTTGCGGCGAGGACGTTGAAGTCACAAAAATTTTTAAACATACCTTGGTAGCGTAGTCCAGATCTCTGGGTTTCAGCCCAGGAAGTCAGTAGACGGATTGGTCTGGCAACAGGAGCCTGAACTCGATCAACAAGCGTTTGGAGATGTCGGTACCTATGCAAAAGGACCAAGCGGGCGTGTCTTCAAGGCCTTGATACTTCCAGTTTTGCTCTAGGGAAAGCGAAACCTGGACGCTATCCAGTGCTTGGAGTCTCGCCTTGATGCCTTTGTAAAAAGTCCCTTCGCCGGATCATGGGGTACGTTGGCAGGACCACGTGCCCAACCGGCGGTTACACCGTGAGATTTGGCATGGGACCTGTTACTTGGCATAATCCGGGATCGCCAACCTCAGGCTATATGGCCACCTACTCGCTCCCTATGGACGACCCTGCCCACCGGGTTGTCTCTCTGCGAGAAAACCCTGGGTGGGGGAGACCTGTGGGACGTCCTAGGAGATCATGGCTTGGGCACTCGACGAGACCTGTCGTGAGGAACTAGAGATGGGCCGTGTGCCTGCCTGGAGACTCGCCTCGAGGGATCCTCGTGGCTGGAAGCGAAGGGGGGATGCGGCCATGCGCCCCCGTCGGCGTTAGCCCCTTGATGATGATGATGATTATATATATAATTAAAATATATATATATATATAATATATTAATATATATAAAATATATATATATATATATATATAAAATTAAATTATATTTTTATATATATATATATATATTATATAATATATAACAACACACACACACACACCCCACACACACACCCCACACACAAAAATTATATATATATATATAAAATTAATATTATTATATAAAATATATATATATATATATACAAACACACACCACCACACACACCCACACACACACCACATCACACACACACACACACACACACACACACTACACACACACACCACACACCACACACCATATATATATATATATATATATATATATATATATAAAAATATATAACTATATATATATAGATATATATATTTTTATAGAATCATCATCATAACGGTACGCTCATCTTTGAGCAGCCGGGGACCTCTCCACCATCCTGCGCCACTCAACTCTATCTTGCGCTTTTCTTTCCACTTGAAACCATCGACAACCCGAAAATATCTTTGATGTTGTCGGCTTAGTCTTTCTTCCCGGTTTGCCTCTTCCTCTGTTTCCTATCACCATCCCTGTTAGCAAGTTTTTTTTTAATATTTTTTACTTCTCATCACATGACCAATAAATTTTAAATTTCCTTTTGTTCAAGATGTCCAACAGCCATCTTTACAATTTATTTTTTCTCAGCAACTTCATCATTCGTTTTCTTCTCTGTCCAGTTAATACGTAGTACTCGTCTGTAACACCACATTTTCAAAACTACTGATCTTTTTCTTGTCTATCTTCTTCAGCACCCAACAGTCAGAACCATATGATGCAATTGGGAAAACTAATGAGTTCAATAACCTCAGCTTTGCCCGTAAGGTAATGCTTCGGTCTTTCCAGATGTTATTGAGAGCAACTGTGGCGTTTTTGGCAATAGAAATTCTTATTTTCATCTCCGGTGAATCATCATATGTATTAGTTTAAAACAGCTTCAAGATAATTTGAACTCTTTCACATTTTCTACAACCATTCCATTGATTGTAACATGTTCATCATTGTTCATTGCCGGTTATCTTTGAATCTTCATGATCTTAGTTTTCCTGGCATTAAGAACAAGCCAGCCTTTTCGCTTGCTTCTCTAATTTTATCTAGTAGTTGTAGTTCAGTGTACTGCTGGCAATCAAAACTATATCATTGGCGTACCTTAGATTTGATATTTTGTATCCTCCAACTCTACAGTTCCTTCAAAATTCTCCAGAGAGCACCTCTCTATTGTTTCAGAATATATGTTTAAAGAGGTACGGAGACGAATGCAACCCTGTCGCACTCCTTGTCTGACTTCGAACCTTCTGTCAACCCATAAGGGGTTCTTACAGCCGTTTTTTTGTTGGCCCTACATGGCTTTTATTAGTTGGATGAGGGTTTTTTTGGAAACTTCATATTGTTCATGTTTTCCAGAGGATATCGTGATCAACAGTATCAAAAGCTTTCAATAATCGATGAAACCAGGTATAGGTCTTTCTGATGTTCTCTGTTTTTCTCTATGATAAATTTCAGATTTAGAATCTGGTTTCTGGTACCTTTTCCAGGGCGAAACCTGCTTGTTCGCCCTGCAATTTCTTCTCTTAACTTCACTTCATTCTTTCAGCAAAAATTTTTTCAACAAATTTTGCTGTTGTGACTTTTTAAATGCAATTGTCCTGTTATTGTTGCATTGGAGTGCGTCACCTTTTTTAGGTATGGGAGAAAAGACTGATTTTACCCAGTCTTCTGGCCCTCTTGTTGTTAAAAAAGTTTGTAGAAGTAAATTTAACCACTTTTCGCCAGCATTCTTGATTAGTTCCGCGTTATTTCATCCATTCCCGGGATCTTTTTATTCTTTAACTCTTTTATGGCTTTTTTTAAATTTGTCTACAGTGGCGGTAGTTTTTCTTCGCTGTCATTGAGTCTAATTAATGTTGTTGTTAGATCTTTATTCTTTTTGTATAGGTTTTGGAACAATATTGATTCCATCTATCTTTGACTTCTTTTTCCCTCACATAAAACAAGTCCATCTTCAGTTTTGATAGTATCCATTGTAGGTTTAAAATTTTCGTGTATGTTTCGTACTCCTTGGGAGAGTTCTTTAGTTGTCTTATTGATAGAACAGTTTTTTAATTCTCTGACAATGTTTTATTTAAAAATTTTTCCTTATCTTGTCCCCAATAATCTTTGAATTTTTGTATTTTGTTTTTTTTTAATTACTTTTTCAACTGGTTATTGATACCCTTTGATTTTAGGCATCTTCTTGTTTTTAATTTCACTTTGTGTTTTTTTCAGATATCCAGGGGGAATTTGTCTTTTTTCTTTTTGGCGATAGTTTCTGAAGCAGCGCTCAGCAAGAGTTCTTTTTTCCCTTCTTCCTACAACTCATTTGGTGTTTTATCATCTTCACATTGATTGAGTACTTCAAATTTGTTTGACACTGTAATTCTGTAATTGTTATCAAGAGTTCTGTAGTCGAGCTTTAGAGGTGGTGTTGGACGCTCTATCTTTTTGAGTCTTATTTGAAAGTCGATAGTTAGTAGTTGGTGGTCACTGTTGCAGTCGGCACCAGGTCTTGTCTTGGCATTTTTTATGAAACTTTTCCATTTTTGGTTCAACACAATGTAGTCAATTTGGTTGCGTGTTCTTTTGTCTGGTGAAACCCACGTGTACAAGTGTCTTGGGTGGTGTTGGAACAATGTATTGGCTATAACTAGATTATTTGTACTACAGAATTCAAAAAAATCTTCCCCCTCTTTCATTATATCTCCAGAACCGAATTTTCCACCGTGTCATTTTCAGATCATTTTTGCCTACTTTGGCGTTGAGGTCTCCCCATTATTCTTTTACATCTCTGTTAGGATTGTGTCTAAAGTATCTTGGGGAAGTTATAAAAAAATTTTCCCTTTCTTCATCACTTGCAATATTGGTTGGTGCGTAGCATTGTATAATACTAATGTTATGAGGTTTTGCTTGTATTCTGACTTTTAAAATGCGATCATTTATTGGGCTGTACCCAATATATGTATATTTTCCAGAAAAAAAGAAGTCTTTTCTTTAGTTTTGAAACTTCCATAACTTTTCCAATTGGTCTCATCTGATTCCTAGTATTTGAATGTTTATCTATCCATTTTGTTACGTCAGTATGTAATTTACCCATATCTTTCATTTTCCTTACGTTTTCCACGTTCCGCTTTTTAATGTGTTTCTTAATTGACATGTTTTCTTTATCTTCTTTGTCTTCCAATGCATATTTAACATTGTCAGCCTGGTTGCCCACTGAATAACGCGCCCCTTGATAAACCCCGTGACGGGCGATGTGGTATGAATTATCATTTCTGTATTTAATCATTGGGGAGAGGTTTTCAGGGGAAAAAAAGTTGAGTGGAATCCCCCAGGCTCCTTCTCAACTCGCAGTCCCCCAAATAACTAGGAGGAACTATCTCTGCCGCTTTAAAACAGTTTTCACTGTAATACGCCAGACATATTATTTGGTGAAACCAGTAATCATTAGAACCGAAGGTGTTTTCACCAGATATCCACTGCCCTGCTGCCGACAGTTTCCACCGCAACCCCGGCATAGGGCTAAAAGGGTGCTATCCTTGTTTTAGGGAACCCCAGGGTGCAGTTTGTTGTCTTAACCCAGCAATGTTTATATATATAGTAATATAATAAATAACAACCCTCCCTGACCAGGACTCGAACCTAGGTCACTCCGGTATGAAAACCGGGGGCCAGTGCTAAACCAACCATGAAACACAACCGACTAAAAAGGGGTGGGGTAACTAGGATCTTACTAGCTCCATAGACATTACCTATCTACTCATACTTGAGTAATGACAGCCAAGTTTTACGCTCACTCCCCGTGGGCACTCGGTGGAAATTGATTTAGCAATTGAAATCCTAAGTTAGATGTACTGAGATATATTTATGAAAGCTGGGAAAATGCAATGCCGCATTGATATCGATAATACATCCTTCCCTGGCCAGGACTCGAACCTAGGTCCTCGGGTATGAAAATGGGGGGCCCGTACATTATTCCCCCTCTTTCATAAATATCCTCAGTACATCTGACGTAGGATTTATACTAT
>NC_051411.1:19280449-19287949 GCF_015228065.2 Penaeus monodon
TCCCACCCAGCAAGCAAGGCGGGCTGTGGGTCCTGCTGGGAGGGCAAATGTCAGGGCGCAGGATTGGAACGAGAATTACTCATCCCACCTGTGCCCTGGCAGGTGCCAAACCCCTCATGAAACTTGTGGGGCAAAGCTCTCGGGAACTCCACATGCGGATGGGCGGTCCCCAGCTTGCCAACCCCCTTTATTTGGGGCAGCGTTGGCAGGGGTTGGGAGAGGTGGCGTGCACCCAGAGTGACCACCCAAGGGTTAAACTAAGGCAAGTTTTCCGGGTAGGGGCTTGGAACATCTGGTCCTTGCGGTAGGATGAGCGGTTACCCTCTGCTATTTGCGGGAATTGAAGTGACTGGGAGTTAAGGTGGCTGCCCTCTTGGAGGGTAGCGGCACGATCAGTGTGGGTGGGTACACCTACTACTGGTCAGGACACAGCGTGGTCACCACCTCCAGGTTTTAGCCATAGCCATCTAAAGCCGACTTCAGCCCTCAGTAGTTGAGGTGACACCATTTGATGAGCATATTATGGCATTGGACTGAAGCATGCTTTTAAATTCATGTCTCTTTTGCTGTATACGCCCCTACCGAAGTATGTAAAACTGATGTGAAACAGGCGTTCTATGCCAAACTCACATATGTGGCAGACAATTGCCCCCAGCAGATATTCACAATGTTCTGGGCGCTTCAGTGCAGTATCTGGCTGTGACCGGGGCTGATTATGAGATGTCTGTTGGCCCCCATGGCTCCGGAAGCTGATCCCAACAACGAACTAGCCCCCTTCTCCAGAACTTTGATAGGTCCCAGAAAATAAGGATCTCTGGGGTCCTGGTAAAATCACTGCAACCCCATCGACATGGACATGGTCCAGCGATACAGGTACAGTGGCCAAGGAGATCAACCATTCTTGTTAGCACGCCATGAGATCCTCCAACGCAGGTTTACCGGATGCCAAGTTCTGTGCATTGACCCTGTTGTGGCACCTACGGGTCCCACTTCAAACCCTTTTGCATCTCAATGTATTCTCACCAATCATTCGTAGCATAAACATAGCGTTCCTGGTTCCTTTGTCTTCTACAAAGCCGAATTGTTCTTCTGATATTACTCCTTTTGTCCTTCCTCTCATTCTGTGTAGCAGGATTTTTAAGATTAACTTTGTTATGTGGCTCATGAGGCTAATGGTACGATGTAGTTCACATTTTGCGGTTCCTGGTCTTTTGGGTAAGGCGATAAATGTTGACCTTCTCATGTCTGGTGGAAAATGTCCCTCGTCATAAATTTTGTTTGCGATGGTTGTTATCCACTCAACTCCAAGATCGTCCATAGCTTGTATCTGGTCCTGTTGCTTTGTTTTTAGGCAGTCTTAATTGCTTTTTCTATTTCATCTTTTGTAAATGGGAGATTTTCTTTTTCTTTTCAAGATCTTCTATTTCTGCACATTGCTCCTTCAGATGTTTTTCTTTAGCTTTTGACATGCTTTCTTGGTTTCTTTACCTATTCTGCTGTATTCTATTTTATTATTTTTCACTTTTCTGCGTTTTTCCATCAGTTTAAGAATTTCAGTAGTTATCCAAGGCTTTGTGTTTGTTCTTAGGCTTTGGTAGGATAACTTTCTTAACTATCGTTTTTAGTGATTTCTGGAGATATTGAAAGTTTTTGTTTGCATCTCGCTTGTTGTCTGGATTCCCTAGTGTTTCTACAACCAAGTTTTTGAAAACTTCTCTTGTGTGTTGTTCTTGAAGTACCTTGAAATGCAGATTAGGCTCCGATTTTTGTTGTTTCATTTTCTGAATCATTATTTGATATCACAAAATAGAAAAACATGGTCACTGTTTCAGTCAGCCCCTGGAAAAGTTCTTATATTTTGAATGCAACTCCTAAGTCGTGATTTTATAGTTATGTAGTCAACTTGTTTTTTTGTTTGGCCATCTGAGATCTTCCATGCCCACAAGTATCTCGGGTGTTTTGTGAACCATGTATTCAAAATGATTTGGTTGTTTTGGTCGCACCATTCAATGAGTTTTTCACCCAGTTCATTTCTAGTTCCAATGTCTTTGCCGCCCGCTTTATTTGCATGTTTTTCTGTCCCTATCTTGGCACTGTTCACCCATAACCATGGTAATTTCCTGTGACTTATACTATTTTAGGCAGTCATCAATGTTGTTGTAAAATTCTTCTAATTCTTCTAAATCAGAGCGCAGAAACTGGTAATTCAACCATGCCCCTGTTAATGCTGTTGAGTTTCTTTTGTGTTTGTTACCATAGTGATTGACTAGGAGAAGATTACTGCAGTAAGGCACCCAACTCTACAGGAGCCAAAATCAGTCAACAAAGATAATTTGATTAATAGCAAGCCTATATACTGACACTGAAAGTGCTGTAAAGTATGGTAGGGCCTGTCTTCCTTTTTTCGTTTCAGATTGTGCACCTCAATCTGGGTAGAGTTTACAACCCAAAATGTGGAAAATACCAAAGGGTTCATGGGCCCTTTTACTTCCCCAAAACGAATTGGGGTGAAATGTGTGGGGTGGGGTGTGTGTGTGTCCAAATAATATATATATAAAATTTTCTATAAAATATATATATTATATATATATATATTATATATTTAATATAAATTTTTATACATTTAAATTATATAATATTTATTATATTATAAAATTTTATATATTAAAATATATTTTAAAATATATAATATATATATTTTAAAATTATGTATAAAAATTTTATGTACATTTACATACATATATATAAAATAATATAATATATATAGTAATAAAATGATTATATATATTATTATAATATTTATATATATATAATATTTATATATATATAAATGATATAATATGTGTGTAAACCAAAATTATATGTGTTTTATATATAAATATATTATATTATATATATATATATATATTTATATATATCTTTATTTTCATATCATCTCATCAAAGGGGCTAAAACCCCGGGGGGGCGCTTTCCCCGCATCCACCCTTCGCTTCCACCCCACGGGATCCCCGAGGCGAGTCTCCCAGGCGGGGCCACGGCCTATCTCAAATTTTCCTCGGGGAAAAAGGGTCTCGTCGAGCTCCCCAAGCCTTTATCTCCTGGGTCGTCCAAAAGGTCTCCTCCACCCGGGGTTGCCCTCGGCAGAAGAGACAACCCGGGGGACAGGGTTCGCCCCACAGGGGACGAGCTATTTGGCCCCATATACCCCAAGTTTTCGATCCCGGTTTTATGCAAGTAACAGGCCCATGCCAGTCCCCGGGGTGAAACCGGCCGGGGGGGGGGGTTGGGGGGGCACCCCGGGTCCTGCCAACTGTCCCCACCCCATGATCCGCAAGGGACTTTTTTAAAAAAAAGGCATAAAGGGTGAGACCCCAAGACACTGGATAGCTTTAAATTTTGGGTTCCTAGGGGCAAAACTGGAAAGTTTTAAAGGCCTTGGGGACCCGCATTTTTGGTCCTTCTGCATTCCGACATTTTCCAAACGTTTCTTGTTGATCAAATTTCCCAGGGTTTCCCTTTTTTCCGAACCCAAATCCTTTCTCCCTGATTTTTCTTGGTCTGAAAACCCGGAATTTTTGGACTAGGGGCTACAAGGTTGGTAAAAACTTTCTGTTTTTTCCAACCCCTTTAAACCTCAAGCATGGTTTGGGACAAGAAGGGGTTTCCCCCAAACGGCCCCCAAAACCCTGAATCTTGGTTTTGGCCCGGAGACTTTAGGCCTGGGGGCCCTTTTCCCCCCTCATTGCGAAATCCCTTCAAGGGCCGCCAAAAGTGACTCCAGGGACTCAGTTTAGGATAGCAACATCATCAGCAAAGTAAAGGTTTTAGACCTAAATTTTTGCCTAGTGATCCCCTCCACCCCTGATTTTGGGCCCTGTAGCTCTACCCATTATCCAGTCCATACGGGTGTTAAAAATTTATGGGGCAAAGGACGCAGCCTTCCCTCTCCCTTTTTTTAACAGGGAAAAGTTCGACAAAACCCCCACCAAAACCTTTACAGCACTTTCAGTCCGTAAGAGGCTTTCTTCGGGCCAATAATCTGTGTAAAAATTTCCCCCTGACCCCTTTTGGGATCCCCCCTATGTTTCCCCAATGCACCGGTCGGGACGCCTTTTTGAGGTCTATGTGGCTGCAAGAAACCCCCGCCCAAAACCTCACGACGGCGTTCCACAATTACTCGAAGTGCTATTTATGGTCTATCAGGGATTTTCCCCAAGGAAAAATACACAATTGATGGTGTATGCAAAATTTTAACTTTATATTATATTTATATAAAAATAATATATATATATATAATATTTTTTTTAATATAGTATATATATAAATATATTTTTAATATACAATAACATAAAATATATACAAATACATTTTACATATACATATATATTTTGTGTTGCATGGTTAGGGAGGGGGGGCCTTCCCCAGTCCTCCTCCCCCCCAGAAAGCCCCCGGGGCAACGCTAAAATAAATGGATATGCGGGGGGGAGGGGCTTTGCCCCTCCCACCCACAAGCAAGGGGGGGCTGGGGGTCCTGCTGGGAGGGCAAATGTCAGGGCGCAGGCTTTGGAAAAGAGAATTACTCTCCCCCCTGTCCCTGGCAGGTGCCAACCCCCTCATGAACTTGTGGGGCAAAACTCTCGGACTCCACATGGGGGATGGGCCCGGGCCCCCGCTTGCCCCAAACCCCCTTTATTTGGGGCCGCGTTGGCAGGGGTGGCAGGGTGGCGTGCACCCCCGAGTGGGCCACCCAAAAATTAAACTAAGGCAAGTTTTCCCCCTAGGCCCCTTTGGGGGAAACTGGTCCCCTTTCGGTAGGGAAAGGGTTTACCTCTGCTATCGCGGGGAATTTAAGTGACTGGGAGTTAGGGGGCCCCGCCCTCTTGGGGGTAGCGGCAAATCAGTGTGGGTGGGTACACCTACTACGGGGCAGGACACAGCGATGGTCACCACCTCCAGGGTGTAGCCATAGCCATCTAAAGCCGACTTCAGCCCTCAGTAGTTGAGGTGACACCAGTTGATGAGCATATTATGGCATTGAGACTGAAGCATGCTTTTAACTTCATGTCTCTTATTGCTGTATACGCCCCTACCGAAGTATGTAAAACTGATGTGAAACAGGCGTTCTATGCCAAACTCACATCTGTGGCAGACAATTGCCCCCAGCAAGATATTCACAATGTTCTGGGCGACTTCAGTGCAGTATCTGGCTGTGACCGAGCTGATTATGAGATGTCTGTTGGCCCCCATGGCTCGGAAGCTGATCCCAACAACGAGACTAGCCTCCTTCTCCAGAACTTTGATAGGTCCCAGAAAATAAGGATCTCTGGCTCCTGGTACCATCACTGCAACCCACATCGACATGGACATGGTCCAGCGATACAGGTACAGTGGCCAAGGAGATCAACCACATTCTTGTTAGCACGCCATGGAGGATCCTCCAGAACTGCAGGGTTTACCGGAGTGCCAAGTTCTGTGGCATTGACCATGGTTGTGGCTACCCTACGGGTCCACTTCAAAACTACCCGTCCCTCCAGTGGCCTCCCTAAGGTGTTTCACTTGGACAGACTAAGGGAGGAGGAGTGTGCCAGTGGGTTCAACATGGCAGTCTGACTGATTCACAGAACACGACAACCTGATGGACCCAGTTGCTCTGTGGGAGCTCTTCAAGCGCATAACACTCAAACCAGCTCAGGAGTCCATTGGTGTACGCCCGAGGGTAAGGCAGAATTCCATCTCCCTGGAGACATTAGAGGCCACTGATGCGTGTCGCAAGGTTCGGCTGAATGGTAATCAAGTCTTGTGTCGCTCCATGGTGCATAGGGCTCAGACACTGCTGAGAAGGGCCAAGGAACAGTTCATCAGGAATTTTGCTGAGGAGGTTGAAGGACATTTCTTGGTAAATGACATTCGCCCTGCCTACCAAGCCCTGAGAAAGCTGAACTCTAAGCCCTCCTCACAGATGACTGCAGTCCAATCAGGGGAGGGACGGATCATCTCAATTCATGTTGGGATTCGTGAACTTTGAGCTGAGCATTAGAGCAGTTGTACCAGGTAGACCCTCCAACAGTTAGCTTGGATGCAAGCGATGTCACAGTGCCTGTGCCAGACCCACCCATCAGCGAGGAACCTCCTATCCTAACAGAAGTTAGGATGGCGATTTCCAAACTGAAGAGTGGGAAAGCTGCAGACATATGTGACATCCCTGGTGAACTGCTAAAGGCTGGGGGTGAACCTATGGCTCAGGGCCTGCATACAGTCCTGACTGCCATCTGGCAGTCTGGTACCATTCCCCCTGACCTACTGAGGGGCGTGGTCATCCCTCTCTGGGAGGGGAAAGGGGATCGCTGGGATTGTAGCAATTACCGTGGCATTACACTGCTCAGCATACCAGGCAAGGCTATTGCCCACATTCTTCTGAAACGGATCCCCAACCACCTACTGAGGCATCAGAGACCGGATTAGTCTGGATTTCCTCCTGGCAAGTCCACGATAGACTGTATACTAGCGCTTCGAGTAATTGTAGAACGCCGTCGTGAGTTTGGCCGTGGGTTGCTTGCAACCTACATCGACCTCAAGAAGGCGTTTGACTCAGTGCATTGGGAATCGCTCAGGGGAATTCTGACACAGATTATTGGCCTATTAGCAAGCCTTTATGCTAGTAATGAAAGTGCTGTAAAGTGTGGTGAGGGTCTGTCGAACTTCTTCCCTGTTAATTCAGGGGTGAGGCAAGGCTGTGTCCTTGCACGAACACTTTTCAACACCTGTATGGACTGGATAATGGGCAGAGCTACTAGCCAAAGTCGGAGTGGAGCAACACTAGGCAATATCAAGGTCTCAGACCTTGACTTTGCCGACGATCCTTTGAGTCATTGGTGGCGGCTCTTGATGCATTAGAATTGAGGCGAAGCCCTTAGGCCTAGAGGTCCCTTGGATCAAGACCAAGATTCAGGACTTTGGGTGCCTGTTAGGGGAACCCGTTCAGTCGATCCACACTTGCGGCGAGGACGTTGAAGTTACAGAGAGTTTCACATACCTTGGTAGCGTAGTCCATATCTCTGGGCTGTCAGACCAAGAAATCAATAGACGGATTGGTCTGGCAAGAGGAGCCATGAACCCGGTCGACTAGAGTGTTTGGAGATGTCAGTACTTATGCAGAAGGACCAAGCTGCGCGTCTTCAAGGCCTTGATAATGCCAGTTTTCCTCTATGGAAGCGAAACCTGGACGCTATCCAGTGTCTTGGAATCTCGTCTTGATGCCTTTTATAACAAGTTCCTTTGCCGGATCGTGGGGTACAGTTGGCAGGAACACGTGTTCAACCGGCGGTTACACCGTGAGACTGGCATGGGATCTGTTACTTGCATAATCAGGGATCGCCAACTATATGGTCACCTAGCTCATCTCCCTATGGACGTCCCTATGTCCCTATGTCTCTGTGAGACAACCCTGGGTGGAGTAGACCTGTGGGACGACCCAGGACATCATGGCTTGGGCAGCTTGAC
>NC_051411.1:19295449-19297949 GCF_015228065.2 Penaeus monodon
TTTATGCACAAGCTGGTGGCAGATACTTGGGGATGGTGAATCCACTATATGTTATGCTGATGACATATAGTCAGAATATCATCACAAAAGAGATTGTAAATAAATCTCGTCGAACTCACAAGTGCTTATGCGTGTGGATTAGTCGTCTCCACTAATAAAAGATTGGTTCTCAAACCATACATTATACCCCTACCCACCTTTCACATTAGAAACACGGAGCTTGACATGTGTCATAAGTATAAATATCTCAGGATGAACGTAAATGATGTAGACCTGTTCGATTCTCTAAAGAAGAGACTCTGGGGGGAGATTGAAACTACTGAGAGTTCTTATTGGAAAAGGACGTGACATCAGTGTTAAGCTCACTAGACTGTTTTTACTTGGTTTTAAAGTACCATGCACTGCACTTGTTGCAGTGTAAGGAATCAGAAATAAATAGTTTGGAGATGAAGCTATGATGATTATCCTCGGCGTCCCGAGAACAGTAAGGATAATGAACATGAGATCAGAAATAAACTTGCCATCCAGTTATAACAGAATAATATATATTTCCACTATATTTGGGGTTAAAGTTCTGAGGGAACCCTTATATCTTACATCTTTCGAAAACAACTACAACATATTTATTATTATTTATTGAAAAAATTCTACCACGTCAACAACTAAGGTCATTAGCAGCCTATTCAAAATGCAGCGATAAGGGGGAGCTATAGCATTATGATAACGTAATATGGCGAAAAGTGGAAAATGAGTTAACGACTAAGAGATGTGGACAGAAGAAGGGGATGAAGAACAAAAGGAAAAGGAAAGGGGCAGAAGAAAAGACAATGCAAAATTTCTTGAGGCGAGGGTTGAGCTCCAAGGCAGGAGTGATCCCTACATTGGGCCTCTGTCTCCGTTTCCTAAGCACCCACGATAACATCGAGCAAGGGATGGCGGGGGGAGATGTCAACAAATTATCACGCAAGCAGACATGACTAATTATATACTCACGCACGCCCTCTGATATACAATTTCTACATGAACATTACAGAGCTTAACATCCAGTAAGTAAAATACCAAAAAAGTCGATAGATTCCCCAGTTGAAAAATTCATCACTGATTGTGCACTTTATATGCCAACCACAAAAACTAATCACATTAGGAACATACATGTATACGTGTTACGCCGACAGACACAGTTTTCAATAAATAAATAAATAAATATATATATATACATATATATATATATATATATATATATATATATATATATATATATATATATATATTATTTAACACGTGTGTGTGTTTATTTATCTATACCTGAGTGTTTATATGTACCTTTATATCTGTCTATATATGGGTGTGTATGTGTACTTATATATACCTTTATACATCTATATCCATATCTATAGATGTGTGTGTGCGTGTGTGTGTGTGTGTGTGTGTATGTGTGTGTGTGTGTGTGTGTGTGTGTGTGTGTTGTGTATGTGTGTGTGTGTGTGTGTGTGTGTGTGTGTGTGTGTGTGTGTGTGTGTGTGTGTGTGTGTGTGTGTGTGCTCAGCATACCAGGCAAAGTTCTCACTCACATTCTTCTGAAACAGATCCACGAGCACCTACTAAGGCACCAGAGACCGGAGCAGTCTAGATTCACTCCTGGCAAGTCCACGATAGACCGTATCTTAGTGCTTTGAGTAATTGTGGAATGCCTTCGAGGATTGTTTGCAGCCTATATCGACCTCAAGAAGGCGTTTGACTCGGTGCATCGAGAATCGCTATGGGAGATTCTGGGGCTTAGACGAATTCCAACACAGATTATTGGCCTAATAGCAAGACAGTACTGAAAGTGCTGTAAAGTGTGGTGGGGGCCTGTCAAACTTCTTCCCTGTTAAAGGGGGTCTGTGGTGTAACGCCTGGGGTATCCCTTAACAAGTGAAATATTGAAACAAGTGAAGTAACCCAAGAGAGTCTTACCCAGATGTACACCACATGGCGGATAGACCTAACCTTTGTTTGTATGTGGTTTCGCACCCCAATGACCTATCGGTCGAAGTGGACACGAGTAATAGCTTTTTGACCTGGCTAAGGATCAGACGTGGGAAAACGTGGACAACAGAATACTGTTGTTAGTGTAGGCGTGTCTTAACTTAATTCAGGGGGGAAGCAAGGCTGTGTCCTTGCACCAACACTGTTCAACACCTGCATGGACTGGATAATGGGCAGAGCTACTTGCCAAAGTCAGTGTGGAACAACACTGAGCAATATCAAGAGACCTTGACTTTGGCGATGATGTTGCCACCCTATCTGAGTCTCTGGAGTCACTGGTGGTAGTTCTGGATGCATTTAGCAATGAGGCGAAGCCCTTGGGCCTAGAGGTCTGGATTAAGACCAAGATTCAGGACTTTGGGGGTCTGTTAGGTGAAAACATTCAGTCCATCCATGCTTGCGGTGAGGACATTGAGTCACAGAGAGCTTTGCATATCTTGGTAGCGTAGTCCATATCTCTGGGCTGTCAGAC
>NC_051411.1:19317949-19319055 GCF_015228065.2 Penaeus monodon
GAATAGATCGATATAGATATAGATACTACACACACACACACACACACACACACACACACACACACATATATATATATATATATATATATATATATATATATATATTAATATATATATATTTATATTATACTATATAAATAATTTTTATATAATATATTAATATATTTTATATTATTTTTTTAATATATTATATAAATTATAATTTAATATATGTTTATATTATATTATTAATATTATTTTTATATATTATATATATATGTTTGTGTGTGTGTGGGGGTGGGGTGTGTTTTTGGTGTATCTATATTAATCTATCTATCATCTATCTATCTATCTATCATCTTCTATCTATCTCTCCTCTTCTCTCTCCCTTCTCTCTCTTCCTCTCTCTCTCTTATAAATTTTTATATTTTTAATATATAATATATATTTTAAAATATAATTATTATATATACAAATATACTATATTATTCATATATATATATTATATATATATATATATATATAGATATATATATTATATATAATATAATATAATTTTATATAATTTCAAATTACTGTTTTTATTCATATTTTATATATATATTAAAATATATATTTTAATATAAATAATATATGTTATATATAATTCAATATATATTTTCATATATATATGATTCATATAAGTATATTACTACACCACACCACACAACCCCAACACACCACACACACACTGTAAGTAGTGTTATTTACACTTCAATTTATTAAACATATATATATTATATATAATTATATTATATATAATTATATATATATATATTTAAAGAGGGTGTGGTGGCCGAGCGGTTGAGCATCGGACTCAAAAATTGTCACGGCGGGAATCTGAGTTCGAGGGTTCGAGTCACCGACTGGCGGGATTTTCCCTGGGCAAGGGAAATTTTTCCTCGATTGCCCTCCTAAAAACGACATTCGCCCTTGAAAGTCAACGCAAGTGTCGTAGGGGAAATCCCCGCCTGGCCAAACCCCGGTTATTAGGAAAGGGGATCCAATAGGCCAAAAGGGGGGCACTGCCCTATATAAAACCCCTCATAGTAATTTAAAAGGCCTAGGTCCTGCGTGGAATGAATGCT
>NC_051411.1:19321655-19334481 GCF_015228065.2 Penaeus monodon
GTTGGTGTGGTGTGTGTTTTGGTGTATTGTGTATCAACAGTTGTTATTGGTGGTATGTGTTTTTTTATTGTGTAGTGTGTGTGTGTGTGTGTGTGTGTGTGTGTGTGTGTGTGTGTGTGTGTGTTGTGTGTGTGTGTGTTGTGTGTGTGTGGGATGTATGTGTGTATGTGTGTGTGTGTGTGTGTGTGTGTGGTGTGTGTGTGGTGTGTGTGTTTGTTTGTGTGTGTATGTATGGTGTGTTGTGTGTGTGTGTGTGTGGTGTGTGTGTGTGTGTGTTATATGTGTATGTAGTCTGTCTTCTGTCTATGTTCATGTGTGAGAGTACATACAGTATGTATATGTATGTGTATGTTGTGTATATATGTGTTGTATATATATGATGTATTATATATATATATATATATATATATATATATATAGATACATATATATATATTATAATGTGTATAAAATATACTGTTATTTTTAAATTTGTATATATTTTGAATATATTTTAATAATTATTATTTTTTGGTTTATATTATATTTTATTGATACATTTTCATACTTATATGAAAAACATGTATACATTTTGCATATCTGTTTTGTGTTCTACATTAGTCTTATTTCATTCTATTATAATAATTATTATTTATATCATATATATTATTTTTGTATTACCATTATAGTACATGATAATAATAGCAACATAACGATTTAATAGGAATATACACTAATATATATATATATATATAGTAATATAATATATATATATATATATTTTATATATATATATATATATATATATATATATATATATATATATATATTATATATTTATATATGTATGTATATGTATATATTTACGGTAGGTTATGTTGAGCCGTGGTGGTGTAATTGATTTTAGTTGTGTGTGAGTGAGTGTGGTAGGGGTCCGATGTTAGTGTATATCATGATTATTATAGTATAATATATATATATATATATAGATAATATATATATATATCTATATATATATATATATATATAACTATATATATATATGGTTGTGTTTGTTGTTGTGTTGTATGTGTATATATGTGCGTGTGTTGTGTGTGTTAGTATAGTGTTGTTGTAGTTAGTTAGTGTTTTTATGTGTGTTGTGTGTGTGTAGTATTTTATTATGTATTTATATATATTATATATATATATATATATAATATATATATATTATATCTATATATATATACATATATATAATATATATATATATAATATATATTATCATACATACATAATACACTAAATCACAACTAAACTAATATATATATATAATTAACATATAAATATATATATATCATATAACATAATATAACCATACATACACACACACGCACACACAACACCCCGCCACACACACACACACACACACACACACACACACACACACACAACACACACACACACACACAAACACACACCACACACACACAAGCACACACACACACACACAAACACACACACACACACACACCCCAAAATTATATATATTATATATATATATATATATATATATATATATAAATATATATATATAATAATGTGTGTTTGTGTGTGTGTGTTTGTGTGTGTGGGGTTTGTGTGTGTGTTTTTGGGTGTGTGTGTGTGTGTGGTGTGTGTGTGTGTGTGTTGTGTGGTGTGGTGGTGTGTGAGTGTGGTGTGTGTGTTGTGGTGTGTGGTGGTGTGTTTGTATGTGCGTGGTGTGTGGGGGTGTGTATTATATATATACATATATATAATATTATAATAAAATTATATATATATAATATATAATATATATATTATATATATATTTTATGTATATGTATATATATTATATATATATATATATATAATATAATATATAATATATATATTAGTGTGTTTAGAGTTGCTTTAGAGAACCCTGTTCTCTGAATGAGAGGAACATCATTTACTGTTTTTTTATAGTTTCGCTTTAACAAACCTTAACGACACAGCACAGGTATGTTACGTGGTGATGGTGTTTTAATACATGTTGCTGCTTTCTGTCTGAAAGTATAACTTATAATGCCCCTCTATGTTTTTTTTCAGAAACGCAGTTGATTAACAATTAACCACGTGATTTTTATTCAATTTTAATTACACTGGATATCATATTCATAACATACTGCACTCATCTCAAAAATATATTCCAAATATAATTTTGCAAAGTAAATTTTGAAGCACCATTGGGGAAAAATGATTGGGTTTTCTTCGATGTACGAGCTTTGTGTTTACGTTATACCATTTTTTCACTGTAATTTATGCAGGTGTTTGACACTTGTTTAGTATACACGAAATTGATTAGAAAATCTAATCTAATTACACCTTGCATCATAGTATTTCTTTTAACCATTCCTTATGCCCCCACTCTCGTTCACTATCGAAATCCGAATTCAAAAGACTTTTTTTAAAAACAAAAATTTTTCAATGAATGTAACTGAGTAAATATTACTAGAAAGTTACTGTAGTTTAAAAAATGAATTTTTAAATATAGCTTTTTAGTTTTACATGAGAGGACCTCCCTTTTTCTTTTTTAATAGGTACGATTTTGTTCATGTTGCTCATCAGTGCATGTATAAAAAGAAATAAACAAAAATATTTAAAAAAAAACAGCGGTTTTTTGAAACTGGGTGCAGTACCAAGGGGGCAACAAGAATCTGGAGTGAAATAAATTTCAAACCAAATTTGAAGATTTTTTTTAATTCATCATAGTTTCATTGGCAGTAATCTGTGTTGATTTTGTTTTGAGCTTAGTAACTCTGGAAAAAAGGGGAGAATGCACTTGCTGTAAAAATAAATTCGTGTGAAGTTTTTTGGGGGGGCCGCAGAAAGGACTGAGTTTGGGTTTCCGCACTGGAAGAGTTTTGGAAAACCCAGATTCTACAATAAATTTAGTATCTCAAATAAATACAATATGTAATGAAAATGTTGGAGATCGGGCTAAGAGGTGGGGGTAGATGGGGCGGATCTACGCTTCTCCTTTCGCAGGTGGCGTTTTTTTAGTTACTTCAGCCTCTTGTCGCCTTTGTCTTTTCCCGTTTTGAGAGGCTTTGGGTTTGGGTTAATGAGGAGCCCACCCCCATAGATAGTCAAAATCAGAGGTTAGAGTATTCTGCTAATTTTAGAGAAAAGTGGGAAAGGGAAAAATGGGGGGTAGGGGAAGCATAAGGGGTGAGGAAAAAGAATTTTTGGGAAGAAAAAGGGGCCATCATCCAGGTAAAGCTTTGGGTAAAGTTGTATGGGGTTTTTTGAAAGCAGGAAAGGTGAGGGGGGCCCAGCGCCATCTTGAATCTTTTGTGTCCCCGGGCGCGCAGGTTCCCCTGCCACACGAGGCTGCGCAGGAGGGCGGCCCGGGAAATTCAGGCATAAGGGACAGTTCCCTACGACCTTTAGCGCGTGCCCCCGCGGGGTTCTCGTGGAATGGGGGAAGGCGCGCGGTCTCGACCGCGTTAAGCGAAAAAAGTGGATTTTCGGCAAAACCGGGAAGGGGGATAAAAGCTATCAGTTTTTGGCGCCATCTGGGATAGCCCCGGGGCACGGCCTCTCGACCGTGACTCCAGGGCTATTTCGGGTAAACCTAGCTGTTTAAGCAGTTTAAGTCCGAAGTGGTCCTAATCAGGGCGGACATTCCGCCTGTGTCAAAAAAAAAGGTTCCCCCTTTGGCGATATGCGGTGAAAACGAAAGTAGGTATCAAAGGTTAAACCAAGGATGGGAAAGAGGATCTGACTTTGGGGAGGGCTTATAATCTGTCGGAATGTTCAAAAGGGTATTATAAAAATAAAAAAATATTATAAATTTATATATATATACATATAATAAATATAATTATAATATATATATATATTATATATATATATATATATCTATATGTATTAATATATGTATATTATATATTGTATATATATAATATTAATATATATATATTCTTATAATATATATTATATATTATGTGATACACCCACACGACACACTAGCCACACACGACACACACACACACACACACACAACACACACACACACAACTCACACACACAACACACACACACACAACACACAACATACAAACACACACAAAATAAAAACAGAAGACACACCAAACACACACCACACACAGCACACACCACACACACAAATCATCACATCACACCAGCCCATTTATATATTTATATTATATATAGGTATAGTATGCTATATATTATATATATATAAGTCTGTTTGTAGTGTGTATGTGTGTGTGTGTTTCTGTGTGTGTGTGGTGTAGGTGGGTAGTGTGTGTGGGTGTGTGTGAGTCGTGTAGGTGTGTGGATGTAGTGTTGTGTGTGATAGGTGTGTATATGTGCGTGTGAAGTGTGGGGTATGTATATTGTCATTTATAGATGAAAGATAGGTATGATATAGCATATATATTTATTATATCTAAGATGTATTCACTAGGTTATATATATGAATAGATGTAATATATAGATATATAAAACATTCATATATACCTATGATTATACTATATTATTAGTGTGTTTAGAGTTGCATGTAGAGAACCCTGTTCCCGAATGAGAGGAACTCATTACTGTTTTTTTTGATAGTTTCGCTTAACAAACCGTAAAGACACAGACAGGTATGTTACGTGGCTTGGTGTATAATACATGTTGCTGCTTCTGTCTGAAAGTATAACTTAAAAGGCCTCATACTATGTTCTTTGTTAGAAACGCAGTGATAACAATAACCACGTGATTTTTATTCAGTTTGAATTCCACTGGAAATCAAGTTCATACATTACTGCACTCATCTCAAAACATGTATCAAATATAATTTTGAAACCAAGTAAATCTGAAAGCACCTGCGGAAATATGATTGTGATTGTTTCGATGTACGACTTTGTGATCTACGATTTATACCATTATTCACTAATGATGCAGGTGTTTTGACACTTGTTCAGTATAAGAAATTGATTATGAACGTCTGAATACTACTTACACCTGCATCTTAGTATATTTCGTGTAACCATTCTTATGCCGCGACCTTGTCTCAACTATCGGAACTTCCGAATATAGGACTTATTTAAGACAAAATTATTCGGAAGACTGTAATCTGAGTAAATATTACTCAGCATAGTACTGTAGTTAGGAACTGATTTTGAAATATAGCTGTTTCAGTTTCAAATGAGAGGACCTTTTATCGTTGTAATAGGTACGCATTTCGTTCATTTTGCTCATCAGTGCGATGTATAAAAAAAAACAAAATATTAAAATAAAACAGCGGTTCTGAAACTGGGTGCAGTACCTAAGGGTGCAACAAGAATCTGGAGTGAAAAAAATTTTCAAATCCAAATTTAAAGTTTTCTCATCCATCTATATGTTGTCATCTGAGCATGTAATCTGTGGTGATTTTGTTTTGAGCTCTAGTAACTCGGGGAACAGGCGGAATGCACTTTGCTGTAAAGTAAATTCGTGTGAAGTTTTTGTTGGGGGATGCCGCAGAAAGGACTGAGTTTAGGGTGCCGACACTGAAAAGAGTTTGGAATCCACAGATATCTACAATAATATGAGTATCTCAAATAAATACAATCATGTAATAAAACATATGCTTGGAGATCGGACTAAGAGGGTGGTAGATGGGGCGGATCTCCCGACTTTCTCCTTTCGCAGGCATGTCGTTCTTTAGTTACTTCGCCTCTTGTCGCTTTTTTCTTTTCCTGTTGTTGGAGAGGCTTAGGTTGGCTTAATGAGGAGCCCAGGCCCCGAGTAGATAGTCAAACTCAGAGGTGTAGAGTAAATTTTGTCTAATTTCTAGTAAGAAGAGTGGGAAGGAAGAATGGGGATAGGGGAAGCATAAGGGGTAGAGGAAAATGAATTTTAGGGGAAGAAAAGGAGCCATCATCCAGGTAAAGCTTTGGGTAATAGTTGTAGTGGGTTCTTTGAAAGCAGGGAAAAAGGATGAGGGTGGCCCAGCGCCATCTTGAAAACTTTTGTGTCCTCGGGCGCGCAGGGCTTCCCCCCTGCCACACGAGGCGCGCAGGAGGGCGGCCGGCCAAACTCTCCCGGGCATAAGGTACGAGTTCCCTACGACCTTGAGGCGTGCCCACACGCGGCGTTCTCGTGGGGAAATGGGTGAAGGCCGCGGTCTGCGACCGCGTTATAGCGAACAACAGCTGGATTTCCGGCTAACCGGGAAGGTTGGGATAAAAGCTATCAGTTTAGGCGCCATCTGCGGATAGCCCTGGAGTCACGGCCTCCTCGACCGTGACTCCAGGGCTATCTCTCGGCTAACCTATGCTGTTGAAGCAGGTTGAAGCTCAGAAGTGGTCGCTAATCAGGGGCTGGACATTCCCGCCTGTGTCAAAAGAAGGTTCCCCCTTTGTCGATATGAGGTGAAATCGAAAGTAGGTATCAAAGGTTAAACCAAGGATGGTACAAGAGGATCTGACTTGGAGAGGTGCTTATAATCTGTCGGAAGTGTTCAGGTAAATGTTGTTGTAAGGAGGAAGTTTTCGTGGGCTTACAAAGAGAACTTTTGTTTTTTGTCGTTTGTGTATAATGTATAGAGTGTTGGGCTGAGTGTGCTGCCCCGAGGTCATCTGTGGTCTGTGGTCATCAAGAAAATTGCAGAGTAACTTTTTGATCAAGGTGGGAGGTTAAATTTAGCGCACAACTTTACTTCAGGCCAGCATGCCAGACCGTGTCGAAGGCTCACTCAACATCTTTTGTGACAAGAACAGTCTTTAGTCGTCGGTCTTTGTTGTTTATATAGTTTGTGATGATGGTGAGTGCATGTTGCGCCGAGCGATGCGAACGAAAGCCGAATTGTTTGTGTGAGAGAGGCTTATGGTCTTCGAGATACCACTATTTCGAGTGTTTATGATTTTTTTCGAAAATTTTGCCTAAAGTCTCGAGTAGACGAATAAGGCGATAACTCTTTGGGTCAGTCAGGTCTTTTTGTGGCCTAGGAATGAGGGCCACTAAAGCAGTCTTAAAGGGATAGGGAAAATAGCCGGTAGCGAGAGAGGCGTATTAAAGGTGAGTCAAAGCTTGTATAATGTTGTCAGGAAGGAAGGTGTCCGATCTGTGAGGACCCTGGAGCCTTAAAAGGAAACCTCTTTATTTTCTCTTCTACTTCCTCACACGAGATGGGGGGCTGTGAGTTCGCAGGTGTTCTTCCAGCCTATCCTGTCGGATAATTGGCTCTGGGTTAGTTTCTACCTGTTCTCTTGACTCCAGGTATCTATTACTTGAATTCTATGACTGAACAGGGGATGAGGAGGGTGAGGGTAGAAAACTTGGGCCCAATGTTCTTCAAAAATTGATAAAAATCTCACGTTATTATGAATAAGGTGGGAGAAGGGGAAATAGCTACTATTTTTTTTGCCAAAATTCCCGTGGATTGCGAATTCTGTTGCATTCTACTTTTTTAACTAAATGTGACCAATATTTTTGTTGGTCGTTATCAAGACTATCGATTTCCTGTCTTCTTAGAATAGGTAAGTTCCATCGAACATGGTTTAATCTGTTTAAATTTTGAGTAAAACGACTTCGAAAACAGGTCAGGAGACGTTTTGTCTTTTCAGGTGGCTGAAGTGACTTGCGAGTTTTATACTGAGACCTGGGGATGGGCTCAGCATAGTTGAGGCGATGCAGGCGAAGATGTAATTCCAATGCCCATCTTTTGCTTGGGAATCAATCCCGTCAAGATTAAATTGGAAGTTTTGATAATTTAATTTGGATTTAAACTTCTCCCAGTCTGCTTGGGTGATGTGGTAATTTTAATTATAATGGGTATGTGGTCTGAACCAACGTTCGGACCGGATTGTAGGTGTGTGTGGTAGGCAAGTGCTGCCCTGTTCCCGAAAACGAGATCAGGGCGGCCCCTTCCTCTATTTGTGTATGAGGTGAAGAAGTTGAGTCTTATGTAGTGGAGTCTTTGGTTTCAAAAATAGAAAAGAATTACCTACCGTGTGCATTGGTAGTGCTGTGGTGTAGTGTCGTGTGGGTAGCGTTGATATTTTCGGCAAAGAAGGCTGGGCGGTTTGCATAATTTAATAATTTGTTGAAGTCTGCAAGAGGCAAATTAGTGTTTGGTTTCATATAGGCAGTGGAAAGGATCATTACCCTTTCCACTGCCCTGCGGGGTGAATAACCTGACTGCCATGAAGTCAGGGTGGCTGAATGAGAGGGTGAGGAACTCGTGAGTGGTGGATTTTATGAGGATACAGGACCCCATTTGCAATCTGTCCCCTGATTGCCTGGATGTGTAACCATAGTGCCGAATTCTATAGCAATGGTGATGGATATAGAAATCAGTAGGACCACATCAGGGCGTTCTTCTTCTAGAAAGTCATAAAAATATTACGGATCGAAAAAAATGATGGTACATTGCCTGAACGATCCTTAGCAGCACTCAGGGTAGACCCATTTTACCTGGGTTTAACTTGCGTGGTGATGATCGAGCCCCGATCGACGGTTCCTCGAGGTCAGGGAGAGAGTCCTGCGAGCAGGACACAGGGCGGAAGTCCCTAGAAGGGAGCATGGCAACGGCTCCTTTCAAGGGAAGAGGGAGCTCTTCCTCGGCTTCAGGAACGACTTTGACGTCGATTTCAGAGCCGCTACTCTCGTCGTCAAGGATGATTTCATCCATATGACGACGAGGTTGCGGGACTGGGGGATCCTTTTTGTCTTTTTTGGCATGCTTGTTTGTTGGTGACATCTGTTTGCGTGTGTTTGTCATCTCAGTTGCTGTGGCTTGTGATGTTGTGGTGTATTCATGGATGTATAAATTGTCGTCTTCGAAGATCTCCTCTGGGACAACATGCTGGGTAAGCGTTCTCTGTAACATGATAGGGATAATATTACGAATTTCTTTGTATTTACAGCAATGAGAGCTATATGTAAGATGGCTTGAATTATTGGGTTAGTGTTAGGAGTGAATGTGTGTTGATTTGGGAAGGTGGAGGCAGAGTTGTCCTGGAGGTAGATGTGGGTCGTCTGGGTGTGCTAGTCTGGGCAGGCAGTGTGGCGGCTGTTGTGGCATAGGAAGGAGCAGTTTGGTTTG
This sequence comes from Penaeus monodon, assembly GCF_015228065.2. Classification (NCBI taxonomy): domain Eukaryota; kingdom Metazoa; phylum Arthropoda; class Malacostraca; order Decapoda; family Penaeidae; genus Penaeus; species Penaeus monodon. Next base: position 19,330,717 of record NC_051411.1, read on the forward strand.
GATTCCATTTGATACAATGGATATTCTTGGTGTGACATACTGTCTGCTTGATTTTGCTCACGTGTGTGAGCTGCTGCTGACTCGGCGGAACCGAGTCCTTGCCCGCCGTGGTGCCCAGCCACAGCAGTAACCTCCGGGCGACAGTTGCAACTTCTCGTGCCTGGGCGGGGCGCGAACCGCCGACCCCTCGGATGAGAGGCCGACACGTTACCACTGTACTAGCCCGGAGGCAGTATTTTTGTTTTCCCTAAGCTGGGTTCGTTTTGCTTTGAGTATTTCCTTCCGCTTGGGGCAGGATCCGCTAATTACAACATGCAATCCCTTGCGGAAGCAGCATTTGATGCTCTCCTTGCATTTGGCAAAGAAGTGACCTTCGCTACCACAACGAGAGCATCTCTCTGTTTGTGTGCCTGAGTGTTTGTTATGTTCAAACCTGTAGCAGTTTAAGCATTGTTCGATCTGAATAAAGCACTCTGGTTCTATATTGTAGGTTGGGACTGAACATCATGATCCCACATGTAAGAAGTTTCTGATTCATGACTCGGGAGGCTTGTAAACGTCAAGGGCAGTGACAACCGTTCTACTGTCACTTTGAAGCCATTGTGGATTTTAAAGAGGTGTGTGACTGCCACCTCAGTGATCGTGAATATCTTCTGGAGAGCCACCTCACAAGAGATGGGCTCTCCAGCATATGCCAATTTTATGACATGGCCCATGGTCATGCCATAGCGTGGGTGATATGACGGGTCAAGGTTCAGTCTAGCAGGTGCTAATTTAGACAGAACGGGGTAAGGTGGCTTAAGGCGTCAAAAAGGAGGGCTCCTACCTGCCTTATCGTTTCCTATAGAAGATTTCCTAGAGTGGAAGTCATGAGATGGTCTGTCATACCAGTCCCTAGTAAAGAAGGCAACTCAAAGGCCCCATAAGGCAGGCACACTAAGGCCCCCAGACACACCCTGGTTAGGTAGCCAACCGGACGACATTGAATAGGACAGGCTGAATCAGGAGCTGTTGCAGGAGTTTTCACTTTCTCCGTCAGAGGGGGCGTGACAAATCTTCAACATCCCAGCACACCACTTGGAGATTGTAAGTCTGTAAAGAAATCACCAACCTATGCTGCCTTCCCACCAAAAATACACAAGGTAACGTCCACGAAGTGAATCTTAAAAAAAAGATTTGGCTCTGCTCTCTCCCCGCAACATCAGGGAGAAGCTCCACGACTCTGACGAGACGGCCATTGATGTTCTCTTCACCAGAGCCAACGCACTGATGGAAGTACATCGGCAAGCCCGCGCTCAACCAACAGCTCCTTTCACCCCATTCCTGGCTGCAGACAGCATTTGCTCCTACCACAAGCGGTATGGGAGCACAGCCTATAATTGTCTTGATGGATGTAGGTGGAGGCCACGAGGGCATCCAAAAAACGCGTAAGGTGGCTGATAAGCAACGCAGCCACAACCATGATCAACACAGTCGACTGCCCCACAACGGTTTCCACATCCTCGACGAAAGAACCGGAAAGCATTTCTTGTCAATACTGGAGCCTTCCTCTCCATTTTCCCAGCTACGCAGTCTGACAGATGAGCTGCTAATGACCTGCAGAGGCTTGTGGCTGCCAATGGAACTCCAATCAACTCCTATGGTTCCAAAGACATCACCATACGCCTCGTGGGTGCACTTACCCTTGGAGTTCCTCATCACTGATGTGATCCGGTCACTACTTGGAGCTGACTTCCTCTCACACACAACCTGGTGGTTGGTATGAGAATATGCCGGCTCATCAACACGGAGACTTTCACTCTAATCCTGGTCAATGCAGTCTCTATTCAAGGTCCTCCTGACATCAACATGTGCTGCCTCACTGAAGATGCCTATAGGGACATGCTCAACAATTTCCCTTCAGTCTTAAGCCAGAGATCTGCCACACTAACCCAGGAGCAGCAGTGAAACATGGGTGTGCCACCACATCAAAACAACAGGACCCCCCAGTCCATTCTTGTTTCCATCGCCTGAGGCCAGAGATGCTGTATAATGCTCCACTGCAACTGCTCCAAAGGCTGCCATTCATGGGCATCCCCTCTCCACATGGTCCAGAAGTCAAACAACTGTGGCGCCCATGCGGCGATATCGGCGACTCAACCTCATCACTGAGGCAGAACATTACCCCATGCCAAATATCACTAACTGACAGCCATTATAGGTGACACCCGCACATTTTCGAAATTGGATCTCCTTAAAGGCTATGTTTTCCACTTCTGCATGGTCTACATTGATGACATTATCATTTTCTCATGAGACCATCAGGAACACCAGCAGCCTGTCTGCATAGTCCTTCACCTAGTCAGTCCAGAAGAAAGGTCTTTCAGCACCAGCAGCATCGATTTCCTGGGGTATAGATCTAGGGCCAGGCGTCCCGCCACAAGCCAATAAGGTCGATGCTATACTCCAATTCCCTACCCCAATGACCATCAAGGGAGTCTAGCAGTTCCTAGGGATGATAAACTACTATCACCCCAACTCCCAGCTCTGCCTTACCACAGATGCCAGCAAAGTTGCAGTAGGAGCCCACCTGGAGCAACAAGTACATGGCAGACGACAGCCCCTGGCATTCTTCAGCTGGAACCTCCGGCCAGCCGAGCGGATGTACAGCACATTCGACAAAGAGCTTCTGGCAGTACTTCAGGCCATGTGACACTTCCGCCACATGCTCGAAGGTACGTCTTAAGCGATTTTTACAGACCACAAGTCCCTGGTCAATGCCCTTTCCAAGTCAGGGGATGGTTGGTCAGAGTGGCAGCAACGACAGCTCTCAGCTATCGCCGAGATGGGCTGCATTATGAGACACCTCACGGGTTCCCAGAATCCAGTCGCCGATTCTTTCTCATGCATCAAGATCTCCTCCATCCAGCTCGGGGTTGACTACAAGGATCTAGTGCCAAAACAACAGCGAGATCCCAAGACCATGGCCTATGTCACGGCCATTACCAACCTTCACTGGAATAAAGTCACCATTGGAGGTACGCCTGTCTTCTGCAATGTCAGTACTGGCCATCCCTGCCCCCTCGTATCTACCACATTCCGGAGGGACATCTTCGACCTCATCCATGGATTGGCTCACCCACCCATCCGCAGAACTACAAACCTTGTTGCAGAGAAGTTTGCGTGACACTCCATGAAGACAGATCTCTGATAATGGGTAAGGAGCTGCAAGCAGTGCCAGCGCAGCAAGATCCATCACCACACCAAACCACCTATCCACAATCTGCCCCAGCCCACATGACGTTTTGGCCGTAACCATGTGGACGTCGTTGGACTTCTCCTACCATCGGAAGGAAAAAGGTATATCTTTAACATCATCATGGAGGCTGCGAACACCAGATCATGCGCCCAGGCACTCCTCGGCTCCTGGATCGCCTGTTTCAGTCTCCTGGAACACATAACGTCCAATAGGGGAGTGAGTTTCAACTCAGAGCAGTGGAGGGCTCTAGCGCAACTCCTTAGCGTCATGAAAGATGGCATCAATCCCTCAAGAGAGCCCTAACCATCCGTTGCACCACAGCTCCCCTGGGTGCTTCTTGGGCTCGGAACAACTCCTAAGGAGGATCTCGCCATTCTGAAGCGAGATGGTATATGGTTGGCCCCTTGTTGTGCCGGGAGAATTCTCCCCGGTGACGGCTCGAGCAACACTCAGCTAGAGGACCTTCGCCGTATCCGGCAATTCACTCCCACCAGCCTATCGCCACGAGGAGTGGATCCAGAATGTTT
>NC_051411.1:19334581-19342020 GCF_015228065.2 Penaeus monodon
TCAAACTTTAGAAGCATGTGAAATTTTGATTTTCTAGTAATAAATTTCTGTTTTGCAGTAACGTTGTAGATAACCTATTTCTAAAACCATTTTTGTGTTTTAGATAATAAGTCATTGGCCTCCAGGAACTCGTCAGTTGATTTGCTATAATTTTTTCAGAATTTTGGATAAGATAGGGAGTATAGTAATAGGGCGATAATTATTGACATCGTCTATATCCCCAATTTGAAAATTGGTGTACTATACCATGTTTCCAAAGCGACGGAAAGACACCAGTAACAAGAGAGGTGTTAATAATGACCGTCAGATAATGTACAGTTGCAGGTAGACTATCTCTGATAAAGCGCAAAGCAATGCCGTCTGCTCCTACAGCATTTGTTTCGCGAAGATGTTTTATCCCTAAGATGATTGTTTCTATGTTCACTGGTTGTGGTCTGAAAAAATTAGTTGTAAGCCTTGCCCGATCTATGTTTTGTTGTAACGTAGAAGCAATTGTTTGCTCATAAGTTAGTTTTCCAATTTTGAAAAAAAGTCATTAAAATGGTCGGTTCTTTGTATGGGCCTTATGCAATCATTAGTGAGGTGCTTTTTGTAAGGCACTAGTGTTTTAACAATTTTCCATGTTTTATTAGAGTTGTCCTTATATTCTGTGAATTTATTTCTGAAATAATTTCTTTTTGCACGTTGAATTAGTAATTTTACATTTTTCTTTTTGACTTTATAATCTACCTGAAGGGCGGCCTCATTTCTGTTACTTTTAAGGGCTTGGTGGGCATTGTTTCTATCGCGAATGGCTCTCTGAATGTCGTCATTTATCCATGGAGCAGGAGGACGTTTGACGGTTCGTGTTACGTAGGGAGCCAGTGCATCAATGCTGCTTTTAATAACTTCTGTAAGGATAGTTACTTGGTCGTTTACATTATCTGTCAGTGAAATATTTGATAGAGTACTTTCTTTAGACAAGATAAGAAAGCGGAATGTCAGTGTTTCCAGTGCTAAGAAAGCGGATTCTCAGTGTTTCCAGTGCTAAGAGAGCGGATTCTCAGTGTTTCCAGTGTTTAGAGAGCGATATGACAGTGTTTCCAGTGCTAAGAAAGCGGAATGTTAGTGTTTCCAGTGCTAAGAGAGCGGAATGTCAGTGTTTCCAGTGCTACGAGAGAGGAATGTCAGTGTTTCCAGTGTTCTGGAAGCAAAATATCAGTGTTTCCAGTGCTAAGAGAGCGGAATGTCAGTGTTTCCAGTGCTAAGAGAGCGGAATGTCAATGTTTCCAGTGCTAAGAGAGCGGAATGTCAGTGTTTCCAGTGCTAAGAAAGCGGAATGTCAGTGTTTCCAGTGCTAAGAGAGCGGAATGTCAGTGTTTCCAGTGCTAAGAGAGTGGAATGTTAATGTTTCCTGTGTTCTGAAAGCGGAATGTCAGTGTTTCCAGTGTTCTGAAAGCGGAATGTCAGTGTTTCCAGTGTTCTGAAAGCGGAAAGTCAGTGTTTTCAGTGTTCAGAAAGCGGAATGTCAGTGTTTCCAGTGTTCTGAAAGCGGAATGTCAGTGTTTCCTTTGTTCTGGAAGCAGAATGTCAGTGTTTCCAGTGCTCTGAGAGCTGAATGTCAGTGTTTCCAGTGTTCAGCAAGCGGTATGTCAGTGTTTCCATTGTTCTGAAAGCAGAATGTCAGTGTTTCCAATGTTCTACAAATGGAATGTCAGTGTTTCCAGTGCTCTGAAGTGGAATGTCAGTGTTTCCAGTGTTCCAAAAGTGGAATGTCACTGTTTCCAGTGTTTTGAAAGTGAAATGCCACTGTTTCCAGTGTTGTGAAAGTGGAATGTCAGTGTTTCCTGTGTTCTGGGAGCAGAATGTCAGTGTTTCCAGTATTCGGAAAGCGGAATGTCAGTGTCAGACATTCCGCTTTCACAACACAGGAAAAACTGACATTCCGCTTTCTTAGTACTGGAAACACTGACATTCCGCTTTCTGAGTACTGGAAACACAGCCATTCCCCTTTCTGAGTACTGGAAACACTGACATTCCGCTTTGTGAGTACTGGAAACACTGCCAATCCCATTTCTTAGTACTGGAAACACTGACATTCCGCTTTCTTAGCACTGGAAACATTGACATTCCGCTTTTTGAACACTGGAAACACTGACATTCCGCTTTAAGAACACTGGTAATACTACATTCCGCTTTTTGAACACTGGAAGCACTGACATTTCGCTTTCACAACACAACATATATATATATATATATATATATATATATATATATATATATATATATATATATATGTGTGTGTGTGTGTGTGTGTGTGTGTGTGTGTGTGTGTGTGTGTGTGTGTGTGTCTGTGTGTGTGTATAGACCCATTACTATATATATATATATATATATATATATATATATATATATATATATATATATATATATACATATATATATATATGTATATGTATATGAATATATATATATACATTTATATGCATAATTAAATAAATAAATTTATATATATTAACATATATGTATATATATATATATATATTATATATATATATATATATATATATATATATATATATAATTATAGGGACAGACAAAAACGAATGTAGCCCGTGTTTTCCAGTGCTAAGAAAGCGGAATGTCAGTGTTTCCTACTAAGAAAGTCGGAATTCAGTGTTTCAGTGCTAAGAGAGCGGAATGTCCAGTGGTTCCAGTGCTAAGAAACGTGGAATGTCAGTGTTTTCCAGTACTAAGAAAGCGGAATTCAGTGTTTCAGTGCTAAGAGGCGGACTGTCAGTGTTTTCAAGTGCTAAGAAAGGGAATGTCCAGTGTTTCCATGCTAAGAGAGCGGAATGTCAGTGTTTCCTCCAGTGGCTAAGAAAAAGCGGGAATGTCATTGTTTCCAGTGCTAAGAAGCGAATGTCAGTGTTTTCCCAGTGCCTACGAGAGCGAATGTCATGCTATAGAAAGTGGGAATGTCGTGTTCCAGTTGCTAATAAAGCGGAATCTCAGTGTTGCCATGCTATGAAAGAGCGTAATGTCCAGTGTTTTCCAGTGCTAACTAAGAAAGCGAATGTTAGTGTTTCCAGTGCTAGAAAGCGGAATGTAAGTGCTAGAGAGCGGAATGTCAGTGTTCCCAGTGCTAAGATAGCGGAATGTAAGTGCTAGAGAGCGTAATGTCATGTTTCACATGCTAAGAACGCGGAATGGTCCAGTGGTTTCCGTGCTAAGAGAGCGGAATGTCAGTGTTTCCAATGCTAAGGACGCGAATGTCAGTGTTTCCAGCTAAGAGGAGCGGAAATGTCAGTGTTTTCCAATGCAAGAGTAGCGTAATGTCCGGTTTCCTCCATTGCTTGAGTAAAGCGGCATGTCATTGTTTCCAGTTCTGAGAAAGCGGAATGTCAGTGTTTTTCCAGTGCTAAGAAAGCGGAATGTAAGTGCTAAGAGAGCGGATGGTCCAGTGTTTATCAGTGCTAAGAAGCGGAATGGTCAGTGTTTCCCCCATGCCTAAGAAAGCGGAATGTAAAGTGCTAAGAGAGCGGACTGTCAGTGTTTCCAGTGGCTAAGAGAGCGGAATGTAAGTGCTAAGAGAGCGCAATGTCAGTGTTTCCGAGTGCTAAGAAGCGGAATGTCAGTGTTTTTTTCCAGTGCTAAGAAGCGGACTTAAGTTCTAAGAGAGCGGAATGGTCAGTGTTTTTCCAGTGCTAGAGAGCGGAATGTCCCAGTGTTTCCCGTCTAAGAAAGGCGGATGTCAGTGTTGTCCAGTGCTAAAGAGCGGATGTCAGTGTTTCCATGCTCACGAAAGCGGATTCATGTTTCCCAGTGCTAAGAAGCGGCAGTAAAGTGCTAAGATAGCGGATGTCCATGTTTTCCAGTGGCTACGTAAAGCGAATTGTCAGTGTTTCCAATGCTAAGAGAAGCTGAAATGTCAGTGTTTCCAGTGCTAAGAAAGGTGGAATGTCAGTGTTTCCAGTGCTAAGAAAGTGGAATGTCAGTGTTTCCAGTGCTACGAAAGCAGGGGGGGGGGGGGGGGATGTAAGTGCTAAGAGAGCGGAATGTCATTGTTTCCAGGCTAAGAAAGCGGATGTAAGTGCTAAGACGAGCGGAATTGTCAGTGTTTTCCCCAGTGCTAAGAAAGCGGAATGTCAGTGCTAAGAGAGCGGAATGTCATTGTTTCCATTGCTAAAAGTGAATGTCAGTGTTTTCCAGTGCTAGAAAGTGGAATGTCCAGTGTTTCCAGTGGCTATAAAGCGGAATGTAGTGCTAAGAGAAAGCGAATGTCATGTGTTTTTCCAGTGCTAAAGAGACGGAATGTCCAGTGTTTCCAGTGCTAAAGAAAGCGGAATGTACAGTGTTTTCCGTGCTAATGAACGCGGAATGTCAGTGTTTCCAGTGATAAGAGAGCGGAATGTTCAGTTTTCCATTGCTTAAGAGAGCGGAATGTCCCAGTGTTTCCAGTGTTAAGAGAGCGGAATGTAAGTGTTTCCAGTACTAATAAAGCGGAATGTCAGTGTTTCCAGTGCTAAAAGCGAATGTCAGTGTTTTCCAGTGCTAAAAGCGAAATGTCGATGTTTTCCAGTACTAAGAAGCGGAATGTCAGTGTTTCCATAACTAATAAAGCGGACTGTCAGTGTTTCCAGTACTAAGAGAGCGAAATGTCAGTGTTTTTCCAGTGCTAAAAGCGATGGTCCATGTTTCCAGTGTTCTACAAATGATACGTCAGTGTTTCCAGTGTTCTGATAGGCGGAATTTCAGTGTTTCCAATGTTCTGAAAGGAGAATGTCATTGTTTCCCGTATTCGTAAAGTGGTATGTCAGTGTTCCAGTGTTCCTGAAAGTGGAATGCCGAGTGTTTCCTCTATTCTGGAAGCAGAATGTCCAGTGTTTCCAGTGTTCTGAAAGTGGAATGTCATTTTTGTCCAGTGTTTTGAACGGAATTCAGTGTTTCCAGTAACTACTAAAGCGGAAGTTATTGTTTTCCAGTGTTTTGAAAAGTGGAATGTCAGTGTTTTTCCCAGTGTTTTGAAAAGCGGATGTCAGTGTTTTCCCAGTGCTCTGAGAGCGGAATGTCGGTGTACCCAGTGTTTTTTAAAAGGGAAGTGTCAGTGTTTCCAGTGTTCTACAAATGGAATGTCAGTGTTTCCAGTGTTCTGAAAGCGGAATGTCAGTGTTTACAGTGTTCTGCAACGACACTGGAAACACTGACATTCCGCTTTCTTAACACTGGAAACACTGACATTCCGCTTTCTGAACACTGGAAACACTGACATTCCGCTTTCTGAACGCTGTAAACACTGACTTTCCGCTTTCTGAACACTGGAAACACTGACATTCCGCTTTCTGAACACAGGAAACACTGACTTTCCGCTTTCTGAACACTGGAAACACTGACATTCCGCTTTCTGAACACTGGAAACACTGACATTCCGCTTTCTGAATGCTGGAAAGACTGACATTCCGCTCTCTTAGCACTGGAAACACTGACATTCCGCTCTCTTAGTGCTGGAAACACTGACATTCTGCTTTCTGAGTACTGGAAACACTGACATTCCGCTTTCTGAGTACTGGAAACACTGACATTCCGCTTTCTGAGTACTGGAAACACTGACATTCCGCGCTCTTAGTACTGGAAACACTGACATTCCGCTTTCTTAGCACTGGAAACACTGACATTCCGCTTTCTGAGTACTGGAAACACTGACATTCCGCTTTCTGAGTACTGGAAACACTGACATTCCGCTTTCTGAGTACTGGAAACACTGACATTCCGCGCTCTTAGTACTGGAAACACTGACATTCCGCTTTCTGAGTACGGAGAACACGTCCTCTCAACCGGACGGATTCTGATGCCTTCCAGCAGTGCTGCAAGGACTGTGGCAGGTATGGTCACCATCCGAGTGCATGTCCTAAGGCTAAGGAAGTGGTACAGGCGGAAAACTCGGACAGGCTGGAGAAGGGGGCCGAAACTCAGCCGTCCTCGGTTCCCGGGCCCCGACTTGGGTAAGCTGCCGTCGAACCAGCACGATGCAGGTGGAGGGCTCAGTAGATGGGAAGCCATGCCGCCTGACAGTGGACACTGGGGCTGAGAGGTGTGGCTGTATGGTGTCACGGGGCATTGTGTGCAGCTCAAGGGGCCAGTGGAGGCTCGTATTGGCATGGGCAGCAAGGTGCAGCGGATGCCGGTGTATGTGGCCGATCTGGACGAGCACTGCTTGCTGAGCCTTGACTACCTGACACAGAGTAAGGCGTGTGTCGACCTTGGACGGAAGCTGGTGAGGGTGCACGGTGAAGAGGTGCCCTTGCTTCCAGATTTTGGCTGTGCAGAGGTAGTTACGGCTGAGCAACTGCACCTTGCCCCCAGGACAGAGTCTAGAATCCGGTGTCGACTGTCAAGAGTGATGCCTGGAGTAAAGGGCCTCATGGAGCCCATCCAAAACCTGCAGCTGGCTGATGGCGTAGCAGTTGGGCAGAGCCTTGTTGGACCAGGGGAGGGGTTAGTTACAGTGTTGGTAGCTAACTTCTCCGATAAGGCCCAGAAGGTGCCAGCTGGTGCAAAGCTGGGCACTTGTGAGGAAGTGGAGCGTCCAGAAGAGTCGTCGGGGAACGAGGAGTTGGTTGGTGTGGGGCTGTTGCCTGAATTCCTCAAGGACTTGGCGCACCGGAGCGCCGCTAACCTGACGGAGGCACAGACAGAGAAGATGCGCCACACCCTAGCTCAGTATGCAGATGTGTTTGGCAGGGGTGACTTGGACCTGGGCCGCACAGGATCGGTAAAGCACCGCATTAACACCGGAAGTAGTTTGCCCATCAAGAGCCCCCCCCCCCAATGTATTGCACCAACCAGGCGAAAAGAGATGCAGCACACTGTCAATGAGCTGGCAGCGCAGGGGGTGATTGAACGGTCAGATAGTCCATGGTCATCAGCGGTAGTCCTGGTGAAGAAAAAGGACGGTACACAACGCTTCTGTGTGGACTACCGGGCGCTGAATGACATGACTATCAAGAACTCATACCCCTTGCCGATAATTGATGACACACTCGATGTATTGGTGGTGGTTCTCCACACTTGACCTGAAGTCGGGTTATCACCAGGTGGAGATGGCAGAAGAGGACAAGCCAAAGACTGCCTTTTCCTTCGGGCAAGGCCTATGGCAATTCAACGTCATGCCCTTTGGTCTCTGCAATGCCGTTGCTTGTTTCTAGTGTCTGATGGAGAGGGTATTGGATGGCTTGCAGTGGAAGACGGCGCTTGTCTACATTGATGACGTCATCGTCTTCGGGATCACCTTCGAGGAGGAGCTGGAGTGGCTGGAGGAAGTACTACAGTGGTTGAGGAAGGCCAACCTCAAACTCAGCCCCAAGAAATGCTCGATGTTCCAGCATGAGGTGCCATTTCTGGGGCATGTAGCCAGCCAAGACGGTGTGCGCACCGACCCACAGACACATACTACATACTAC
>NC_051411.1:19356179-19384264 GCF_015228065.2 Penaeus monodon
AGGAAAGGTTAGGTTTGGATTTTTAGGTTCACATAACCTGGCTTTGGGTCCCTGGAGGGTGCGTCACTCTCTGCAACTAATACGAAATTGATAGTATCATCAGTATATGTTACTGAGAGTGATGCACAGAGCTTGAGGAGAATAGGGTAAGGGTTCAATTTCATACAGCCATCTTTTATATAAAAAATAATATATGCAAATGATAGAGCAAATAAATCTAGGAAACTTATCTTCTATGTACTGCTGTCTCAATATTTAAAAAGAAAGCCATCTGATAGCCTTTCCTCTTTTTTGCAAACAAAAAATGGTGTTGTATTTTGTTAATTTTATTGTAATATCTTATTTTTGAGCGTAGATAGAGTCTGCATAAACTTACAGAAAGGAGAATTTGTGTCTGTATAAAAGGATATGACAATACAAGAGTAATACCATGATTATATCAAGTATTTACATTTATTTACTATTAAATTTCTTACTCTCTGCAAATCGATGTGTCTGGCCCACATTACGGTGAAGAGGGCATGAACAATTGAGGGTCAATTTTTAAAAGTTGGTCGCTACTGCATGAATTTGTCGGTACTTTTAAAGCATTTTACTGTTTATATTACATGCACAATATCTATAACCATCAGTGCTGATTAGAGCAGTTCTTATTCGGAAGTAACACATTCAGATTTCATTAGATACAGGACCAATATAACCGTGCTAGAGAGCGAAGGTGAGTTAATTGTCTTTAAGGATATTGTAGATATTGGATATCATGGCAGTAGTGCTCAACATTTCTTGTATGGCAGAGATACTCATTACCTGATAGATTAAATAAACTGAAATCCTTCATAGCAACAGTTGATATACAAACCGTGCATTAGATGATTGTGAGTATGCTCTCCATTTGATAAAGTCTTTTATGAAATGGAGTCTTTTCTGACCAATCATAACTCCTTTTTTTGGAAAGCCTTGCCCTTGCCCACAAATAATGTTCAGTTTGTGTCTGGCTGCTGTCAAAGCATGTATACGTGTAAAAAAAATATTATATTGAAAGCCGGTTAAGTTTTACAAATTGTGAAACATATCTTCCCCTAGAAATACTGCCACATTGAGGTTTGGAAGTGTAATAACAGAGGCATGACGATATAAGTTTTGTACAATTTAACTTGCGTTTAACGATAACCGTCAAAATCAACATTTATTGCACAAAGTAAATTTCAAGTGATTAGCAGATTCATGCAATAAAAACCCTTACTTCTAATAGGACAAAAATACATGCAGTATTAATAAAATTATTACTTATTTGGCTATTGCAAATGACCGCAGTTGAATGATTGGGTGTAGGTGTCTCAGCATGCGAGGAAATCGGCAAAAGCTTTCATAGTTACATGGGACAGGCAGTAATTTTAAGCTGCGCAGCATGAAGTATAGCCACGGCCTCTGAAGTATTTTGGGCTCGGGCAAAGGTTAATAAATTCCATCTTACATTTTAAGCCAAGTATAAGTATTGAACTATTACTATATTTGACGATAATCATCACTAAGCTCTGTTATTAAAATGTGTTCAAAGTTTGTTTGAGAATAACATCCGCGTAGACTGTGTGTGCCACAACTATTGCATGACACGTAACTGTCTATAGCGCATTTTTATTTTTTATTTTTTTTTATTTGCTTTGCTTTGTATTATTATTTGATAATGCAATCAATCAATAAAATACTGTTGCTATTTGAGGATTAAGCCTAATGTATAAATTTGACACGGTTATCAGGAAACTTTCGAAACGGATTTTCATATTAAAAAGTTGCTTTTGTCTCATCATGCTTTAATGCATTTCTATTGTGTGTAAATTAAGCAAAAAGTAATACTGGATTTAACTCCAGAATTATATACTATAATTGTAGAAGTGAAACATGTCTCCCGTCCCTGTATAGTTTCAGAAAATCCAATTTAAAGTTAGTGTTTTTGTTCTGTTATCCTTTGTGTAAATCATGCAAATCCCCCCCCCACACACACACACACAAAAAAAAAAACAGTGTGAAGCTTTCGGAGAATACAAGTTCCGTCACTCATCAACAAGTCAAATGTGATGCAAAACAACAGCATAACAGCGTTAAACGACATTATTGCGTGTTTACCTTAATTGCCTCCCATATTGGACAATACGTACTCTCAGTCACTTCCTCAGTTTCCTTTAAGCTTTTGCCAGGGCAGGACCTTCAAACTTCCATGGTCAGTGACATGAGGTACATTTGATTTTACATTTAAATATTATTATTTTATCGTATTGTGTCGCTTTTATCATCATGTATCATTACAGTGTTATTGATAAATGTTTATTATGATAGGTACTGGCAATTTTTGCAACATAACGGTTCATTGCCTGTGCAGATTATTTCATGTATTACAATATAGTATTTTCCAGTATAAGTCAAGCTTCAAAGGTAAACAGTTTATAGAAAGAACACAGTGAAGAAATGTAAGAAACTTGTCTTTTATGTACTTCTTTCACAAATGAAAATAATAAAGTTATTTGGTATAGAAGTGGCATCAATTATACTTTCCTACTCCTTTGTAAACAAAAGGATAGGACATATGAATAGGAGGTAACTTTGTGATTTGTAATCGTATGTTGCATATAGAGGGGAAATGTGGGAGGATGATGAAGAGATCTAGGGTTTGGCAGGAGGAAACATACTGTGGAGCTCCAGAAATACTACCTTACACACAGTGTTTCATTAAAAAGGAGATATTCGCAGGAAAATGCAAATTTGTCATTGGCTCAGACAGAGGAAGGCCTATAAGGGGAATGAGGGTATGGGGAGAAGGATATGGTTGAGGCTGATGGAAACTTGCCAAACATTACACAGCCAGAGTTCTTAATGTTGCATTTTTTTGTAATTTGGCACAAAGTGCTAATAGAAAGGGGGTACAGAGGGCTTGTCTCCCTTTCTATGGAATATATAGAAGGTAGTAAAAGTTAGTTTAGGATTTTTGGGTTTGCATGATATCCTGGTTTTGGGACTTTTTCTCTGGAGGGTGCATTGCTCTCTATAACAAATACCCCAAATATATTAGAGAACACTGCTTACATTTGATTCACAATAAAAAAAAAAAGTCAAGTAAAAAATCCCATGTGAATAAAAAAATCCAAACCTCCCTTTCCTTTATTAGCACTTCATGCAAACTGCCATAAGAGTTTTGTTATTGAAAATATTTGTTACACATACCTTCAAGTGTGGAAGGTACAGAGGAGCTGAGGTGAGGAGGAGTTAGAGAAAATGTGTCATTAACCTAATAGGCATATATGGCAAGAATACATGCCATGCCCACTGTCATATAAGTTCATTTATTGTATTTGCTCACAAATGGCTCTACAAGTGCTTAGTCACCATAAAGTCAGTTATTAGTCCTACCTATCTCATCTATTTACCCTTTTCCTTGATTTTTGGAGTTTCTTTTGTAATATGTCATTGTCTTTAATGTTACCAATATTTTAATGAAAATTTAATAATCATAATATCAATATAAATAATAACAGTATTGATATCAATAGTATTAGAAAAAAAAAATATCACAATTTCAAGGAATGGGGAAATCAGGAGTAGTCACTAGGGCCTACTGATACCCTACTTGTGCACAATAAGATGTCAATGTCCATTTCCCACTATCTCCCCCCCTAATATCCCTTGCTTGTTGCTGTTGTGGGGTGGGGGGGGGGGGGGGCTTAGGAGACAGAGGTCCTTTGAATCCCTACCTTGGACCTAATCCCTGCCTTGGACCTCAGCTCTTGCCTCAATTAATTTTGCATGATTTTTTCTTCTACCCCTTTTCCTTTCCTTCTCTTCTTCATCCACTTATTCTGTCACTTCCTAAGGTATGAAAGCCATCTTGAAAGGATGAAAGGCTGGCATTATGTCAGTCCTGAATGGCCTCCAGGAGCCAGGAGCATGGTATTCCCTAGGTTAATAATCTAGCCCTTACCCCTTATGGGGACCCTGTATGGAAAAGAAACGGTTTACCAACCGTTTCTTTCCCCACTTATTTCAGGCTCACTGTGGCCAATAATTAAGATTTTTTTACCTGTATTAGGAGTATAAAGGCCCCTTCATCAATTTGCCTATCTAAATTTGATTTCTCTGGTTTCCCGATCCCTGCCTCTCCTTTGACCATGGCTCTGACCACTGATACTAATACTCCCACCTCGATGTTTACTGACATTTCAATCCATACTGAATCATCTACCCAGTTTGTTACATAACCTTCAGAATACTCTCCTTCCTCTCTCCTGACATAGTCACTGCATTTCCTACTGCACAGTCTTATTAATTGTCTGCCCCCACGCCCATTACTTCTACTATTCATTCCTGTTATTCTCCTTCTCACAGTACTACCTCAGTCAACACTATCCCATCTTCCTCCTGCTTCATCCTTCTAATGCTTCCACCTTCAAACCTTTTGAGTACTCTTTTTGGCCCAGCCAAGTTGGATTGATTCTTTGTTATTCCCCCTAAAGCCACTTACTCTTACCCTTCTCTTTCAAAAATATCCTTAAAAACAAGTAGGCAAAGTTTCCTTTCGTAGTCATTTTGATCATTCATGAATTGTCACAGTTACATCAGAGTCCCAAGCTTGTGCACTATCTACACTGACTGACCTCACTGGCAAACTTTTTCCTGCCAAACCTCACTCCTCTCTTAATACTTGTATTGACACTGTTTCCGTCTACTTGACTGATTGTCCTACCTCCAACAGGGACTGGTCAGAATGTGAAAGTGACCTTATTGACTGTGATTCAGTGACAGTACAATGGTACACTATTCTTCCCAGAGGCCACCAATATTGCCAAGATTACCTGTCATAGACATGACCTTCCCCATGAAGTTTATGTGGGTAGATTGTCCTGCCCTGTCTGACCGTATCAACCCCTTCCCAATCAATGTCAGAATTGTTGATGTTTTTGCTTTGTTTTGGCCAAACACTGTTGCTCCACAGCCTGCTGCCCTCTATGTGTCCAACCAGGTTATGACTGTTCAAATTACTCTGCTCAGTCATGCATGTGTGCCAATTGTGGTATCTCTCAAATTGTATTTTACAGGAGCTGCCCTGCCTACAAGCTTGAATCTGAGGTAGTAGTTCTCAAATTCAAACTAGGCCTCGCCCTATGTGAGGCCAGATAGGAAGCATGCTGACATTGTTTTTCTCTATCTATTCCAAAACTGTCCTTCGCTTTGCTCCCCTCCCATTTCCTGAAGATGTATCAGCATCTACCCCAGTCAAATTCCTTTTCCAGTCTAAATCCATATACTCAATATCTACCACATTCCCAGTGGCTACTCCTCTTCCTTCGAACTCTACCTGTCACACCAGACAATCTAAACATTCCACTCCATCTTTTACCACATCCTCTCCTGTACCTGCCGCTCCCTCTGCTTCTTTGACATTTGTTCCCACTTCTCCATATAAGAAAACTTTTGTTTCTCAGACTTCCCCACCCAGCTCCCCTCCAGAAATTCTTTAGGACATCCAGATGTTCCTCAAAATGACTCAAGAGAATAATCAACTTCCTCATCCACCCTTTTAAATCCTCTATTCCTGTTTACTCTACATTCAAAGTATCTGCCAATATCCATCCTCCTCCTTTCCAAATGTCCCCTACCCCTCTTCCTCCATGTGCATCACCATTCCCCCTTCCTTCCCCATTATCCTTACCACTCCCACCTAGATGCTCACATTACTTCATTATGTCACAACAATGTCCTTCTCTGGATCCCTCTTCTCCTGACATTCTTCCCAATGCTTAACCACCTTCCCCTGTTCCCTGATTTCATTCTCAAGATTCATCTCCTACTTCTACAACTATTATTTCTTACTATATTACCCTTTGATTGTTTCATAATAGCTCTTTTTCAGTTATCCTTATATAGTATTACTCTTACTATCTAAGACACATACTCTTCATTTGATCAAGAAATATGTATAGTATATATGGTTGAAGTGTAGAACAACAGGTACAATATTTCAAATAAAATTATATATTCATGTTATGTATGATTTTCTTAACTAAAAAAAAAAGATTAGACTTGTATAGTAAGCTGGTAACAAGCATTTCAGTATCTTGCTGTGGCTGATTTACAAAGCAGTATCAAGTACTGTACTGGTGTTTTAACTCATTACTATGAGATGTCATCTAGTTTGCGTACTACCAAACCCTCATGTAAATGATTATCAATGCCTGCTCATCCGTTTTTGTATTTCATGTATTCTTTTAATATTATTATACATATTTAAAAAATTTATCAGTCATTTACTTCTTTTTTACATTTAACTTTAATTTGAGCTATCTGTAAAACAATATAGACATTAGTGACCATGATATCAAAGCCCATTAACTGTTCCTAGTGTCAAAAGAAAAAAGATTAGACACCAAACAATTTCAACAGAAGATGAAATTGAAGACAGTTATAATTTATTTTTTTTTGGATAGCAAATTGTATGTATAAAGTAATTATTTTGAAATTCATTCCAAAGTGAAAAGTTGGTTCTATATGATGCAACACAGTTATTAGCCCCCAACCTCCTAGGGTGTTATCCTAGGGGTCCAGGGGACTGGCTATCAATTAGATGCAGTTCATTGCTATTATGTATTGTATATCAACCACAGGGTCCAGGGAGTATATGGTTAGAATATTGTATTTATTTATTTACTTATTTTGTTTTGAATTCATTCTATTTTCAATTTGTTTTATCCTGCAACTTCCCTGATGAATTTCAGGCCTTCCCCTACTATCAGGATTATCAAATCAATTGTTGACTCTATTTTTTATTGCACCTATCACCATTGCTATATATTTACAGCATACCAGTAATTCTCAAAGATTATCACATTTTATCAGAAAAGTAGGTGTGATTTTGTGATTTACATAGTATATGGAAAAGGGTAAGTGATATCTCTGGTATTACATATTTTTGTACATGTTTATTTTTGCAGAGTGAAAAAGGCCTTTATAGGGGTAAGGCTCGCAACCTTTTAAATTGACAAGATTGTACAGCATTCACATCTTGATATACAAGATGTATTTGTACAACCTGACCCTACAGCGTGCATCAGGCATCACCCATGCCGTTCATGGTAATTTTTCTGGGACACGCACACAGGAACTAGTGGTGTCTCGAGGAAGATCATTGGAACTTTTGAGACCTGATCCGAATACTGGGAAGGTGAGAAGTTGTCATTTATGGAAATTTTTACTTGCTGTGTATTACAATTTTGTCTGTTTAAAATATAGAAAATTACTGTATGATGCTTCTATGATATCATTTCTAAATATTGTGTGTTCTCTATTTTTTTCATAAATAAGGTTCTGAAATTGGTCAAAGAAATTTTTTTCTTATAAAGGTTCTGGATTTTTGACAGGTGCACACCATTTTAACAACAGACATATTTGGTGTTATTCGTTCATTGATGGCATTCAGATTGACTGGTGGAAATAAAGGTATGTTTATCAGTGAGTTTATTTACATGTGAGATCTAAGAGATACAGTTCTGTCTAAAGGTCTCATTTCACTCTTTCTGAATTTTGTGGAGAGGAAAGAGGCACTCAAAGACGGGTGTTTTATCAAAATGCTATTTTGGAAATATTTGTCCTTCAAGAAGCATCTTTATCAATTAAATTTATGTGTGTGATAATCCCTTAGTTGTAAGAGATCAAAGGTAGTTGAGTGTGTTTATTTACTTATATTAGAAACTATTTGGTTAGATACAGTTAATGAAGTATGATGCATACAACTTATCATCATTTCAGATTATGTTGTGGTAGGATCTGACTCTGGCAGAATCACCATTCTAGAATATAGTCAGGCTAAAAACCAGTTTGAGCGCATCCACATGGAAACATTTGGTAAAAGTGGTTGCAGACGCATTGTACCTGGCCAGTATCTTGCAATTGACCCAAAGGGCAGGGCAGTAATGATTGGTAAGTTGGCTAGTGTATGTATAAATATGAATTTTGACATGTAATTATTTTTCTTTGTGTGTCTGCTGTGGAATTTCATTATATGAATCTGCACCAGATTACTTTTATCCAGGCTTGCAGATTTGATAGGGAGGTTAATGTAGTGGTCCAATATTATTTGCTAATGGTTTTGCCAATACATTTTATTCGTTGATGCTTCAGGTGCTGTTGAAAAGCAGAAATTGGTGTACATTCTCAACCGTGATGCAGCAGCAAGACTGACAATCTCCTCTCCATTGGAAGCACACAAAAGCAACACACTTGTATATCACATGGTAGGAGTGGATGTTGGTTTTGAAAATCCACTCTTTGCCTGTCTGGAGATTGATTATGAGGTTAGTCTGACATATCCTCAGTCAGAATGACTCCATTGCCTTTGTTGTCACCTTCGCATTGCTGTATCCCAAGTCACTTAGCTTTCACTTTGAGATTACACTTTTTCCCCTAAATTCTTGGAATGATTATCATTGTCCTTTGTCTGGTGTAGCTTGATGAAGGTCAGTTTACAAATTAAAAGAAAAGTATGATAGCATATGTCAGAATGGAATCTAAAAGAAATAACTAATCCTAATGAAGTTAATGTTTATTTACCTAATTGTACATATAATGATATTGTGAGGTGTTCTTTGCTCTGTGGCTATTAATATGTGTATATATTGGTGTGGGTTCACAGTGTCTAGATCCGTTGTGGTTGCGTGAAGCATCTAGGCACAAACAAACAAACAAACAAAGGCCGAGCATAATCATCATCAACTTGATGTTCAGCCTATGGGTTTCCCTTTGGTATCGACTAGATCTCTTTTAGCTTTCATTTAAAGTCCTTATGGAGCACAAAGTAACATTCCTTAAATGCATCTTAAAAACTCATTTAATGCTTAATAAAATAAATACAAAAACATTGGTAAAAGCTGCTCTTTACAAGTCTAAATATTATAGTTAAGTAAAAAGTAAAGTAATTATGATTAATTTATTAATATGAAGCAAAATGAAAAAAAAGGGTTACGTCCAGCTCAGAAAAATAGATGTCAACACACAGGACTTGGTTTCGGGGGTGTGGCCACTTCCCCATAAAATTAGAAATATAGAACAAAGATAAAAGTAAAAGATGACAAGTGTAAAGTACTTGGAAGATTAGAGATAATAATGAAAATGAAATAAAATATCTATTAAATTAGGATGAATAGAAAATCAAGTAAAATAGACTTTTGGGTCTTAAGAACTCAACAAACATGAAGACTTTATGTAAAAAAAAAAAAAAAAAAAAAAGGCTATGAGAAAGGAGAAACTTCACTAAAACTACAAAAACAGTAGAACAAATAAAGAGCCAAACAAAAAGGCTAGACTGCCCCCCCCCCCAAAAAAAAAAAAAAAAAAAAAAAAGGGAGCGAGCAAGAGACGTCTGTAGCTGAAAGACGGGAAACGAGTGGCGAGGGGATGCTCTTGAAAGCCCGAGGTGAGGAGGACTAGGATGTCACCTTACAATATAAAAGTGAAGTAGTTTCTTGTGATTGTGTGATCACTGACTTTTAACTTTCGAAAGACGTGTTTTCAGGGGCATGGAAAGTACTTGTAGTTCTTCCATTAATTCATTTATATATATATGCTTATTTTTTCAGCTAATGTACTTATTGTCCAGTAGATTTTCTTTAGATAACAGATATTTTGGAGATTTTTTTTCTTAACCCATTCGCCCCGTTTGGCATCTATTCTTGCCATGCTCTCAATGGACGCCAACACGTTTGGCATGTAATCTTGCCATGGCATCTATGGGCCCCGTAACGTTTGGCACGTATTTTTGCCTTGATGACTGACCATAGACTGACAGTTTATTATTTTTTTCAACCTAATACTTGGCTCTGTTACTAGTCTTATTTGACTGGTTGATAAATATGTGATGTATGTAATTTATGACATATGTAATTGTCGTAATTATTTATGACTTGTAATCATGTGATTTGTTCACACTAGATTGCATGATTATGATGTACCTTGACCTGACTGGCTGGAAACTAATAAATGCTTTGATTGGTGCATCAGGTCACATGGCATGATCTGATTGGTTAGTCATGTGAATAAAAGGTCAGTCAAAGGCTCATTCCAGCAGAACGATCGCAGCCATGGAAGGTATGAAGGTATATTCTCTCTTACAAGTCTTGTACTAAAGAAAAAAAAACTAAACTTACACAATGTGACATCACATATCAATACAAAGCTATTTTTGAACATCAAAGTGAAGCTACATTCACTTTTGCTTTTCTTCCTTTTCTGTTGAATGAAATGATAAAAAACATGGTGTGATCTCTTATATGGACAATGCACTACTTCTGAGTATCAAAATGATATTTGGCTTGCTGCTCTGCTTCATTTGAAAGTTTGAAAAAAAAGCACAAAAAAACGGCTAAGTCCATACTTTTACATCTCGTGCAAAAACAACGCTAACTTTTAGCATCAAAGTGTTGATGTCATCTGATAGTATAGAGAACTTGGAAGCGATTCAGTATATCTCCTCAATACAAAGGCGAATAGATGCCTAGAAAAAACTGTGAGAAAAGTACAGTTTCTACACATTGCCCATATATAAAACCCAACTTTCATAATAGATCTATGGATAGATTCCTGCAAAAATTATATGATGGTCTTTGCGCCGCCGCGCCGCTCCAGAAAAATCCCGTTGCGGCGGCCCACGCGGCTGGCAACTATTACCGTGAGCGGCGCTGAGCGACGAGCGAAAAATTCCGGGGCGAATGGGTTAAACTTAGGTTTAAGCTATGTCTAGAATTTTTTATAAAGTTGTTGGCAACTACAATTTGAAAATTTGCAAATACCAGATATGGTTGCAGATATCATGTGCAAGTGTAACCACAGATTTTCACATTTGAATCTTACTATCTGAAATTAATTTGATATTATTGCCAAAGGGGTTGGGATATATTATTTAAATTAACATTGTTATTTTACAAATGATATATAACGGTTTTATTGTAAATAAACGTGCAGTTACTTTCGTAACTGTACTAACAAATTATAGATAAGGTATTTACTTATAGTTATATTGTAAGTAAACCTGCTTATAACTCTCATAACTGCATACTAAAGAATTATAGAAAAGGTATATTGCATAGGTTGGGAGTTCTCATTCTGAGCAGTTGCAGTCTTGTTGGAAAGGTGACTAGGGATATGGCATTGTTATTGCCCATTATATTTTGCAACAGTCACATTGATCACGAAGATGATGGCGAGGACAAATGACTAGGGATACAGCCAAAAAATCTTCACTGCAAGTGTCAATAAAAGTTATCTATTTTTTTTGCTTTCTATAATAAGAATTCTCTGAGTGGTATGTTCTAAAAGAATATATATTAGAATATATAATTTTAACAGGAAGCAGACACTGACCCTACAGGAGAAGCTGTACACAGAACTCAGCAAACTCTAACATTTTATGAACTGGATCTAGGACTCAACCATGTGGTCAGGAAGTACCATGAGCCCC
Organism: Penaeus monodon; assembly: GCF_015228065.2. Classification (NCBI taxonomy): domain Eukaryota; kingdom Metazoa; phylum Arthropoda; class Malacostraca; order Decapoda; family Penaeidae; genus Penaeus; species Penaeus monodon. The sequence goes on from NC_051411.1 coordinate 19,367,674, forward strand.
TTGAAGAACATGCGAACTTCCTCATATCAGTACCAGGTAAATAGCTGTAATGAGCCACTGAAATTTCTGCCAGTATTTTTATTGATTCCTAAAGTTCTGTATTTTATTAACAATGTACCTTTTAGTGTCTTGAGTGTTAATTGTTTAATTGAAAATTTGTTCTTGGTTTGATTTTTTTCAGGTGGTAATGATGGACCATCTGGTGTCTTAGTTTGTTCAGAAAACTACTTAACCTACAAGAATCTGGGAGATCAACCTGACATCAGATGTCCCATTCCCAGGAGAAGAGTGAGTTTCATTTACTTTTTCCTTTTATGTAAATATGCTAAGGTGAGAGTTAAGGACAGCCCAGGTGTTATTATAAGTAATTGATTCAGTTTTTCATTTCAAGACTAAATTTATTTGGAATATAAAATATAATGTTTGATGGATATTTCCAGAATGATCTTGATGATCCAGAGCGAGGAATGATCTTCATTTGCGCAGCCACTCATAAGACACGCTCGATGTTCTTCTTCTTGGCACAGACAGAGCAAGGAGACATCTTCAAGGTGGGTGTTAGTGAAATTTGTACTGGGCATAAAATATGAATGAATAATGATGTTTGAAGGATATTTTATTTTATCACTACATTTTCATGTAACCAAGCCATATTCTTGATTGTATGTGAATTTTCCATCTTCTCAGATAACATTGGAAACAGATGAAGATGTTGTGACAGAGATCAAGTTGAAGTACTTTGACACAGTACCACCTGCAACGGCAATGTGTGTTCTCAAGACTGGGTTTCTTTTTGTTGCCTCAGAATTTGGAAATCACTATCTGTACCAGGTCAGTATTTACATCTGTTATATGACTGTCATAACTAATATCAGGGAACATAGTATTGTGTACCGTAACCTTTTGACTTTGCTGCACCAAAGCATTTATGCTTTGTATCAGTTAATGTGGCTGTAATTCTTGTAGTCAGTCTTTCTATCTATTCTTCTGACTCGTAATGTTGATTGTTCACAGATTGCTCATTTGGGTGATGATGATGATGAACCAGAGTTCAGTTCAGCTATGCCACTTGAAGAAGGAGATACATTCTTCTATGCACCACGACAGTTGCAAAACCTTGTGCTTGTTGATGAACTTGACTCACTTTCTCCTATTATGGCTTGTCAGATTGCTGATTTAGGTGAGATTTGATAAAGGTTAAACTGATTGGTTGTTGTTCCTATAAAAAAAATAGAAATGTAAATAATATATAAATAAATAGATAAATAAATTAAAAGAAATTATTATTACTTGGTTTTGCTATTTATCCACAGCAAATGAAGATACACCACAGCTGTATACTGTGTGTGGCAGGGGCCCAAGGTCATCACTTCGTGTACTGCGTCATGGTCTGGAAGTGAGTGAAATGGCCGTGTCAGAGTTGCCTGGTAACCCCACAGCTGTATGGACTGTCAGGAAGCGAACTGAAGGTAAGTAACAAAGAGTATAGTATGTTTATTCTCCTCTCTTTTTGCAGAATGAATCGGTGAAGATGCAAACCATAAGTAAAGGAATGACAATTCACCATTGTGAAGAAGTCATTGGAATGTTGATAAGGACTTTGCCAGGCAAAACCATTCATAGTGTAATGACAGTTTACCACCTTTGTATATAATAATGTCTATTTAAAGAACAGTGTATTTGAAGTGTCATGTATGCATGTTGTTTTAGTAATAATTAATGTGAAGACAGTGTAACCTGAATTTTATATGAAACAGAAAAACTATTTTTGTATTTGCTTTATTGAAGGAAGGCATAAGAAGAGAATTGGAAATGTAGTGAAAGGAGAGGGTAGAATTGTGAAAACAACATCAAATTTGTCAGTAAAATTAACTTTATTATATCATTCCATTCTAAATTTATATTCTTATATAATTGAATGTGTTGATATTTTTTCCATTTGTAAATTTAATAAACACTTATTTCACAATGAAGTGGATTGTTATGTAAGAATTGACACCAAATTGCATGCTAGGGCAGAAAAATTAGATGCATTATAAACACATTTTGTTCATTGTTTTCATTAGGTATAGCATACAGGGGTAGGGGTGCAACATCTGGTTGAAGGTTTATTTAACAGAAAGAACAGTCTTGGATAGTTCTAATGAAAAGGTTGTTTGATGTTTATCAAACAGCCTTTTTTCTCTTTTCAGGCTGAAGGGGAGATGGCAGTCTGAACAGGTAATACAAATGAAGGGAAGATTAGATGTTGCTCACTGGTACTATAGTAGTACAGTTAAAAATCGAAGTAAACCTGCCTGAGAAGTTGCTTTCTGTGCAGTAAATTCTTGATTTATTTTATAATCTAAAAATACAAGAAGCAGCACAAGAGCATACTATCCAATACTATTCTAAGAAAAAAGGGGGGAGGGGGATTTATATTCACTAGTAAAAGTCTGACTGTATTGACAGCTTGGCATATTTTATGTCGCCCATATATGGTACAGTATCATATCCAAAGCAAAAGAATAATGAAGTGGGTGAAGGGAAGTGGTGTAGGGAACGGGAAGAACCACTATGGCTAGTTGTTGTTGTTGTTGTTGTAAACATTTTCATCATTATCATTATTATTATCATTAATTTTTTATTATTGATTATTATTAACCCATTTCTGACGGGTAGTATTCATAGAGGCCCGGGAATCTTTTTCTTTATTATTTTTATTTATTTTTTTTTTTTTTGTTGCATGGTAAAAATGAGAAAGTGTTAAAACCGATTTAATCACACTTTCAGTGGCAGAAAAGTAATCTTTTGCCATGATTGTAAAGAAAAAAAAAAACTCATGGCATGTTCATAGATACACCATGGCATGCCCAGATGGTCCCGCCATGCCATGGCATGTGCGTACATGCCACCCGTCAGCAATGGGTTAAAGAAAGAAATAAGTGATCTGTTTTGTGTTGTTACAGTGCTCATCTCCCTCCCTCCCACCCTCCCTCCCTCCCCCTTCCACTCTCCCTCCCTTCCCCCTCCCTCTCCCCTTCCCCTTCTCCCACTCTCTCCCTTCCTCCCTCCCACTCTCTCCCTCCCTCCCTCCCACACTCCCCTCCCTCTCCTCTCCCTCCCCACTCTCTCCCTCCCTCCCTCTCCCTCTCCCTCTCCCTCTCGCTCTCCCTCTCCTTCTTCCTTTCCCCTCTGTCTCTGAAATGAAAATTATCAATTTTTAAAATTGTACTGAGAAAAGCACTTGGGAAAATTATCAGTATTATACAGCCTGTGTTCTCTTTTTCCATGTGCATGATACAAATATTCAAGTACCAATATCATTACCCTTTTCTCTACACTTTGTAATTTGTTGCTTAAAGATATGACATGTGGTTTGTACATGTAAAAAGAATAAACAAAAAACTGTGAAATCCATACACAGACCATCTTGCATGAGGAGTTAATTTTATATTTCCTTTTCTTTTCCTTCGCTTCCCTTCCTTTCTTTTATTTTTATTTTCCTTCCTTTCCTGTTTTCCTTTCCTTTCTTTTCCTTTTCATTTTCCTTCCTTTTCTTTTTCCTTCCCTTCCCTTCCCTTCCTTTTTTCCTTTCTTTTCCTTTTCCTTCTCTTCCCTTCCCCCTTTTTTCCTTACCTTTCTTTTCTTTTCCTTTCCTTTTCCTTTTCCTTCCCTTCTTTTTTCCTTTCCTCCCTTTATTTCCCTTCCCTTCCATTACGTTCCCTTCCTTTTTTTCCCCTTTCTTTTTCCTTCCCTTTTTTTCCATTCCATTCCATTCAATCCCCCCTCTTTTTCCTTTTTTCCTTCCTTCCTCATCCTTCTTTCTTTCTTCCTTTCCTTTTCCTCTTTCCTTCTTCTCCTTTCCTTTTCCTTCCTTCCCTCCTTCCTTCCTTCCTTCCCTTCTCTTCCCTTTTCTTTCCTTCCTTCTTTCCTTCCCTTCCTTTCCTTCCCATCCCTTCATCCCTTCCTCATCCCATTCCTTTCACTTCACGTTGTTGGTGCAATCTCCTGGCCACTACCCTAAAACTATTTTCTTCTATTTCTTTACACACTAATACTTCTTATCTTATCACTTCATATCATATAATAGTCTCTTTCCTATCCTCTCATCTTTTTACCTTTCTTATTTTTAAACTTCATTATTTTTTTTTTTAATACTTATAATATTTTATATCTTAAATCATACTATATCAATATGAATAATACAGTTCATTATGATAATCTCAGACATAAAACATCATTCTCTGCAATTCCAAGATAATTTCATCTCTAGCCTCACTATAGACTCCTTGTTCGCTGATAATCTATAATATTGTTATATATATATCAATTATATATTCTGATATACTATATATTAATATACTATCCATGATATATATATATGATAGTATAGTATACTTATTATAATTTATATACTATATATATATATATATATAATTATAACTATATGTATATATTTATATATATGTAATATATATAGTATATTTATCATATATATTATACTATTTATATTTATATATCTGTATATATTATATAATTTCTATATGATATATATATATCATATGTATATATATATAGTACATATATTATCATTTATATCATATATCTATGATATATATATGTATATATTTAGTTATATATATATTATATATATATATATACTATATATATATAATATATTATATATATATTATATATATATACTATATATATATATATATATATATATAATTATAAGTAATTATATAATCAATAGATATCTATATATATATATATATATTATATATATATACTATATATATATATAATATATATGATATATTAATAATATATATAATATTATATATAATAGTACATATATATATATTATATAATATATATATATATAAGAATATATATATATAATATATATTTATATATAATATATAATATATATAAATACATATATATATATATATATATATATATAATATATAATATGATAGAAAGTATCATATATATATAATATATATAATATATATATATATATATATATATATAATATATATAATCTATATAATAATATAATATCTATATAATGTAGATCTATATATATTATTATACATATATATCATATATTTTATATCATATATATATATATATATATTTATATATATATCATCTCTTATATCTATATCTATATATTATATATATCTATACTTTCTATATATATCTCTTATATATATATATATATATTATACTATATATAGTCTATATACTAATTATATTACTATAATATTCATATATATCCATATTTATATCTATATCTATCTATTATATAGTATATATTTATATATATATATTCTATATATATATATTTATTATATCATGCTGTCTATATACTATATCATATTTACTTATATCTCTTTTCTTGATTATATTTTATCTATAATATACTATTATATCTTATACTATTTTCATGTTCCTTTTATCTATATTATATCTATATATATATATATATATTTATATATATTATATATCTTCTATATTAGTTTATATTCTCTATATATATAATATACTATATCTCTATATTATATACTATCAAATTCTCTCTCTCTATTATCTCTCATATATACTATCATATATTATGTGTATCTATCTATCTATATCTATATATATCATATCTCTATCTCCTATAATATATCATATCATATTGTATATAATATCTCTATCATATGTATAATCATATATTTTTTCTCTATATACCTCATCTATTATTCTCATTCTATATATTATATATATAGTATATATCTCTAGATCTATACTATATCTATATCTTTATATCTCAATATGCTATATTATATCTATATAGATCAATCTCTCCTCTCTGTCTATTATTTATTTTAATATATATCTATTTATAACTCTATCATTATATATATCTTATTACTCTATACTCATCTATATCATGTTATATCTATATTATATTTAATATATATATATATACTATAATATATATATATATATACTTTTATTTTATCCATAATATATAATATACATATACTTATACATATATATATCATATATATAAACTATATATATCTACTATATATACATACATATATATATATACATACTATATAGATATACATACTCATTATATATACATATATATATACATATATATATATTAATAGTATATCATATATATATATATATACTATATATATATATACATATATATATACATATATACTATACATATATATATATATATATACATATATATGTATATAATATATATATATATATATATGTATATATATATATATATATGTAATATATATAGTATAAATATATATATAAGTATATATAAATATATATATATATATATAATATATATATATATATATATATATATATATATATATATACAGCAACCAAGGAGTCTATCAGTAGGCCCTAGAGATTGCACCTAATTTCCCCATTCCTTGAATTTGCAGGAATGTGTCTTTTTCTGAGATTATCAATAATGATACTGTTATTATTCTTATTGATATTATGATTATAAGATTATCAAAATATTTATAATATTAAAACCAATAAAATAATACAAATGAAGCTTTCCAAAAATCAAGAAAAAGGATAAACAGATGAGTTAGGTAGGACATCAGTCCTACCTAATCCTACCTACTGACTCCTTGGTGACTAAGCACTTGTAGAGCTATCTATGTGTGTAAAGACAATAGATGAACTTGTTTTTATAGTGGCCATGGCATGTATTCTTGCCATCCAATCCAACTGGGTTAATACACATGGGATGGGAAGGGATGGAAAGGGATGGGAAGGGAAAGGAAGGGAAGGGAAGGGAAGGGAAGGGAAGGGAAGGGAAGGGAAGGGTAGGGAACGGAAGGAAAAGAAAGGAAAAAAGGGGAAGGAAGGAAAGAAAGGAAAAAAAAAGAAGGGGGGGAAAAAAAAAAAGGAAAAAAGGGGGGAAGGGGGGGAGGAAAAGAAGGAAAAAAGGGGGGGAAAAGGGGAAAAAAAAGGGGGGAAAAAGGGCGGGGGGGGGGCGGGGAAAGGAAAAGAGGAAAAAAGGAAGGAAGGGAGGGAGGAATGAAAAAGGAAAAGGGGGGATTGAAGGATGGATGGAAAAAAGGGAGGAAAAAGAAGGGAAAAAAGGAAGGGCGTATGGGGGGAAAAGGGAGAAGGGAGGAAGGAAAGAAAGGAAGGAAAGGAAAGGAAGAAAATAGAAAAGGAAAGAAAAAGGAAGGAAAGGAAGGAAGGGAAGGAAAAAAGAAAGGGAAAAAGAGGAAGGAAAGGAAAGAAGGAAAAGGAAGGAATGAGGAAAGAAGGAAGGGAAACAGGAAGGGGGGAAAGGAGGATTGAAGAAAAGAAGGAGGGGAAAAAGGAAGGAAGGAAAATAAAAATAAAAAAAGGAAGGAAGGAAAGAAGGAAAATATAAATAACTCTCATGCAAGATGTCGTGTATGGATTTCACAGTTTTTGTTTATTTTTTTCTTACAACCATGTAATACTTTAAGCAACAAAATTACAAAGTGTAGAGAAAAGGGTAATGATATTGTACTAATATTTGTATCATGCACTTGGAAAAAGAGAACCAGGCTGTATAATACTGATAATTTTCCCAAGTGCTTTTCTCAGTACAATTTTAAAAAATTTATAATTTTCATTTCAGAGACAGAGGGAAGGAAGAAGGAGAGGGAGGAGCGAGAGGGAGAGGGAAGGGAAGGGAGAGGGGGAGGGAGAGGGGCAAAGGGGGGGAGTGGGGGAAGCAAGGGAGGGGAAGGGAGGGAGGGAGGAGTGGGAGAGGGAGAGGGAGGGGAGTGTGGGAGGGGGGGGAGGAGGGGAGTGGGAGGGAGGAGGGAGAGAGGGGAGAAGGGGAAGGGGAGAGGGAGGGGAAGGGAGGGAAAAGTGGAAGGGGGAGGGGGAGGGAGGGAGGGGGGGAGGGAGGGGGGAGGGAGGGAGATGAGCACTGTAACAACACAAAACAGATCACTTATTTCTTTCTTTAACCCATTGCTGACGGGTGGCATGTACGCACATGCCATGGCATGGCGGGACCATCTGCCGGGGCATGTACGGGCATGCCATGGTGTATCTATGAACATGCCATGAGTTTTTTTTTTTTTTTACAATCATGGCAAAAGATTACTTTTCTGCCACTGAAAGTGTGATTAAATCGGTTTTAAACACTTTCTCATTTTTTACCATGCAACAAAAATAAATAAATAAAAAAAAATAATAAAGAAAAAGATTCCCGGGCCTCTATGAATACTACCCGTCAGAAATGGGTTAATAATAATCAATAAAAAAATTAATGATAATAAAAATGAAATGATGAAAATGTTTACAACAAAAACAACAACAACTGCCATAGTGGGTTCTTCCCGTTCCCTACACCCCTTCCCTTCACCCACTTCATTATTCTTTTGCTTTGGATATGATACTGTACCATATATGGGCGACATAAAAAATGCCAAGCTGTCAAAACAGTCGACTTTACTAGTGAATATAATCCCCTCCCCCCTTTTTTCTTAGAATAGTATTGGATAGTATGCTCTTGTGCTGCTTCTTGTATTTTTAGATTATAAAATAAATCAAGAATTTACTGCACAGAAAGCAACTTCTCAGGCAGGTTTACTTCGATTTTTAACTGTACTACTATAGTACCAGTGAGCAAATCTAATCTTCCTTCATTTGTATTACCTGTTCAGACTGCAATCTCCCCTTCAGCCTGAAAGAGAAAAAGGCTGTTTGATAAACATCAAACAACCTTTTCATTAGAACTATCCAAGACTGTTCTTTCTGTTAAATAAACCTTCAACCAGATGTTGCACCCCTACCCCTGTATGCTATACCTAATGAAAACAATGAACAAAATGTGTTTATAATGCATCTAATTTTTCTGCCCTAGCATGCAATTTGGTGTCAATTCTTACATAACAATCCACTTCATTGTGAAATAAGTGTTTATTAAATTTACAAATGGAAAAAATATCAACACATTCAATTATATAAGAATATAAATTTAGAATGGAATGATATAATAAAGTTAATTTTACTGACAAATTTGATGTTGTTTTCACAATTCTACCTCTCCTTTCACTACATTTCCATTCTCTTCTTATGCCTTCCTTCATAAAGCAAATACAAAAATAGTTTTTCTGTTTCATATAAAATTCAGGTTACACTGTCTTCACATTAATTATTACTAAAACAACATGCATACATGACACTTCAAATACACTGTTCTTTAAATAGACATTATTATATACAAAGTGGTAACTGTCATTACACTATGAATGGTTTTGCTGGCAAAGTCCTTATCAACATTCCAATGACTTCTTCACAATGGTGAATTGTCATTCCTTTACTTATGGTTTGCATCTTCACCGATTCATTCTGCAAAAGAGAGGAGAATAACATACTATACTCTTTGTTACTTACCTTCAGTTCGCTTCCTGACATCCATACAGCTGTGGGTTACCAGGCAACTCTGACACGGCATTTCACTCACTTCCAGACCATGACGCAGTACACGAAGTGATGACCTTGGGCCCCTGCCACACACAGTATACAGCTGTGGTGATCTTCATTTGCTGTGGATAAATAGCAAAACCAGTAATAATAATTTCTTTAATTTATTTATCTATTTATTTATATATTATTTACATTTCTATTTTTTTATAGGACAACAACCAATCAGTTTAACCTTTATCAATCTCACCTAATCAGCAATCTGACAAGCCATAATAGGAGAAAGTGAGTCAAGTTCATCACAACACAGGTTTTGCAACTGTCGTGTGCATAGAAGAATTATCTCTTCTCAGTGCATAGCTGAACTGACTCTGGTTCATCATCATCATCACCCAAATGAGCATGTGAACAATCAACATCGAGTCATTTCCTTTTTCCTTTTCCTTTTCCTTCCCTTCTTTTTTCCTTTCCTCCCTTTATTTCCCTTCCCTTCCATTACGTTCCCTTCCTTTTTTTTCTGACTCCTCCTTTCGTTTCCTTCCCTTTTTTTTCATTTCCAATTCCATTCCAATCCCCCCTCTTTTTCCTTTCTTTTTCATTTCCCTTCCCTTCCCTTTCCTTCCTTTTTTTCCTTCCTTTTCCTTTTCCTTCCCTTGCCTTCATTATCCTTCCCTTTCCTTTCCTTTCCTTTCCTTCATTACTCATCCCTTCCTTTCCTTTCCTTTCCTTTTCCTTCCGTTCCCTACCCTTCCCTTCCCTTCCCTTCCCTTCTCATCCTTTTTTTTCCTTTCCTTTCTTTCCTTTTCCTTCCATTTTCTTCTCGTCTCTTCTCTTCTCTTCTCTTCTCTACATTTCCTTTTCCTTCCCTTCCCTTCCCTTCCCTTCCCTTCCCTTCCCTTCCCTTCCCTTCCCTTCCCTTCCCTTCCCTTCCCTTCCCTTCCTTTCCCTTCCCATCCCTTTCCATCCCTTCCCATCCCATGTGTATTAACCCAGTTGGATTGGATGGCAAGAATACATGCCATGGCCACTATAAAAACAAGTTCATCTATTGTCTTTACACACATAGATAGCTCTACAATTCTTAGTCCCCAGGAGGTCGTAGTAGGATTAGGTAGGACCTGATGTCCTACTAACCTCTCTGTTTATCCTTTTTCTTGATTTTTGAAAGCTTCATTTGTATTATTTTATTGTTTTAATATTATAATATTTTGATAATCTTATCATCATAATATCAATAAGAATAATTAACAGTATCATTATTGAAATCTAGAAAAAGACACATTCCTGCAAATTCAAGATGGGGAAAATTAGGTGCAATCTCTAGGCCTACTGATAGACTCTTGGTTGATGTATATATATATATATATATATATATATATATATATATATTATATATTTTATATATACATATATCTATATATAGTATATACATATATATGATTTTCGATATACTTCTATATATATATTTTATATATATAATATATACATATATAATATTATATTACATATATATATATTTATACATATAATGTATATATTATATGTTTATATATATATATATGCTATATATGTATATATATATATATATGTATATATATATGTATTATATACTATATACTGTAGTGTATATATGGTATATCTATATATTATTTCATATATGTATATATATAGTATGTTTGTATATAATGTATATATATATATGAGATATATTACACACATATATATTATATAATATATAATATATATATATATATATATATATATCTATATACACATATATCTAGTATATATATATATCTATATGGTATATATATATATATCTATATATATATATATACACACATATATATATAGACAGATATATATATATATATACATATATATATATATATATATATATATATCTTTATATATATATATATTATATATTTACATATATCTAATATATATATGTACATATATATAAATATATATTATAATATATTATAATATATATATACATATATATTATATTATATATATAATATCTTATATCATATATATATATATACATAATATATATTTATATATATAATAAATATATAAGCAATATATATATATATATATATATATATATTATATATATTACCTATATATATACATATATATTATATTTAATATATATACCATATATATACTACATATATATATATAATATACATATATATATCCGATATATATATCTAAGTTATATATATATATATTTAAATATATATATATATATATACATATATATATATATTCTATATATATATACATACATATCTATATATATATCATCTATATCTGCAATATAGATCATCCCTATATATATATATATAGTTATATATATATATATAATATGCATCTTATCTCCCTCGACTAATATATCGTTCATCTATATATACCTATATCTACATATACATATATACTCTCCCTACTGTATCTATATCTTCTACCTCTCATACTCTCCCATCTATCTATATATACATATATATCTCTATCTCCCTCTCTCTCTCCCTATCTCTCTCTCTCTCTCTGCTCTCATCATATACCCCATCCATCTATCTCTATCCCTCTCTATATATATATATATACATACCATTATATATATATACATAATATATATATACTATATACATATATATATATATATACATAATATATATATATGATATATTATATATACATATATAATATATATACATATATACATATATATATATATATATACATATATAAGACATATATACATCATATATATTATATATACAGATATTAGTATATATATATATATATATATTAACTATAGATATACATATAATGTATTATCTATATATATATACATATATATTATACATATATATATATATATATCTATATATTCATATATATATATATATTATTATAATACAATATATATATATATACCATATATATATATATACATATATATATATATATATATATATATATATATATATATATCATATACATTATATATATATATATATTCATATATATACTTCATAATATATAACATAATATATATATGCATATTATATTCAATATATCTATATATATATATATATTCATATTATATATATATATATAATATATATATATAAGTATATATATATTAATGAATATATTATATATATATATATATTGTATATATATATATTATGTAAATATATATATATACATATATATATAAGATATATATATTATATAGATATATATGTATAATCTATATATACATATATATATATATATATATTGTATATATATATCTATACATATATCACTCTATCTCTATATCTTATATATAACACATATTATATATATACCATATCTATTCATATATGTATATATATATATTTATATATATATGCATGTTCTATATATATATCACTTATTATATATATGAATATCTATATCTGAATGAATATATAGGAATATCTATATATATGAATATATATATATATGTATATATATATATATATCTCTATCATATACTTATCTGTATATATATACATATATATATATATATATGTATATATATATATATATGGTATATATACACATATATGTAATATAATATATATTATATATATATTATTATAGTATATATATATGATGTGTGGATATATATATAATGTATATATATAGATGTATATAATTTATATGTATATATTACATATATATGTATATATATATATGTATATAGGGAATATGATATATGTATATATTATGTGTGTTTATATTTGTATATTATATATGTGTGTATATATATGTAATATAATCTGTATATATATACGTATATATATATACATATATATATATAATGTATAATATACGTATATATATTACATATATATATATATATATATATATATATATACATATATATATATAATATATATATATACATGTATATACATATATTATTACATATATATATACATATTATACGATATATATATATATACATCTATGTAAAATATATCTATAGAATACATATATATATCTATAGATATATCTTATATAGATACATATTAAGATGATACAAAAAAAAAAAAAAATTAGCTACATATATATTAATAATACATACTATCTCTCTACACTTCATATATACTAATTATATATATATATATATATATACTATATATTACTATCCCTTTTATATATATATATTATATATATATATATATATATATATAGATAATATTATTATATATATATACATACACATACAACATACATACATACCATACATACAGTCATCCATACATACATACATGCATGCATACATACATACATACATACATACATACATACATACATGCAATGCATACATACATACATACATACATACATACATACTACATAATACATACATATATATATATATATAATATATATTTAATATTATATAGTATATATACCTATCTATATATATATATATATATATATACATACATATATTATATATATATATAATATATATATGATATATGATACATATATATTTATATATATATATATATACATATATATATATAACACATATATATATACATATACATAGACAACAATACATTACATACATACATACATACATACATACATATATACATACATACCTACATACATACATACCATATACATACATATATAATACATGATATATATATATATACACATATATATACCTATATATATACATATAGTATACTATATATACATATATACATAATATAATATCATATATATATATATATATATATACCTATCGTATATATATATATATATATATATATATCTATATATATATATACTATATATATCATCTATATCCCTTATCTCTATATCTCTTAGATACTCTCCTATATCTATATTAGTCTCATTATCTATATCTATATATATGATATATACAGTATAGTATATGCTATAATATATACATATACATACTATTATACATATACCATATACATATATACATATACTATATATTTCTATAACACAGAATACTTATATATATACACATATATATATACATATATATACATATATATATATACATATAATATATATTGAATATATATGTATATGTGATATATATGTATAGGTAATATTATACATTGTATAGTAATATTATATGTATATATATTGTATATTTATGTAATATATGTATTGTATATATATGTATATGTATATAATTGTATATGTATATATATATATGTATATGTATATATATGTAGTATGTATATATATATGTATATGCATATATATATGTATATGTCTATATATATGTATATTGTATAATATATGTGTATATTATAAAACCATATATGTATATGTATATATATATATATGTCTAGTATATATAAATGTATATGTTATATATTGTATATGTATTATATGTATATGTATATATATTTTAATGTAATATATATATGTATATGTATATATATAGGTATATATAATGTATAATGTTATAATAATATATATATGTATATGTATATATATCTGTATAAATGTTATATGATAGTATATGTATATATATGTATATGTGATATATGATGTATAATGTATATTATAATGTATATGTATATATGTGTGATATATGTAATATATATGTTATTTGTATATATATATTATCTATATGTATATATATATATGTATATATATATCTGTCTATATATATATGTATATATATATGTATATATATATATGTATATAATAGTATATATATATAGTGTATATTATATATATATCTTCTTCTTTTAACGGTAGGTTTCATGTCCTGAGCTGCCGTGGTCACAGCATGAATACTTAATTGTATTTTCAGTTGTGATGCTCTTGAGTGAGTACTGGTTAGGGTCCCCAGTTCCTTTCCACGGAGAGTGCCGGTGGTACCTTTTAGGTAATCATTCTCTCTAGTTATCCAGCACTTGACTTGGGCTGGCTTTGGGCCACCCAGTGGCTAGGTAGGCAATCGAGTGAATTCCTTGCCCAGGGAACAACGCGCGGCGGTTGGTGATCAACCCTCGAATTCAGATTTGCCGTCGTGACAGTCTTGATTCGGACTCTCTAACATTGCGGCCACCCTGGCCTTGACATATACTATAATGTATATATAATTGTATTATATATGTATGTATAATATGTAATATATATATGTATATGATATGTATATATATATGTATATATATTGTATATATATATGTATGAACATATATTGTATACATATGTATATATATATGATATTAATAGTATATATGTATATATATATGTATATAATATTGTAGTAATATATATATCTTATATAATATATATGTATATTATATGTATATTATATATGTATATATATATGTATATATATATGTAATATATATATATTTATAAGTAATATATGATTAATATATGTATATATATATGTATATATTATGTATATATATATATGTTATATATATGTATATATATGTATATATATATATGTATATATATATGTATATGTATATGTATATGTATATATATATGTATATATATATATGTATATATATATGTATATATATATATGTATATATATATATGTATATATATATATGTATATATATCCCATTCAGCCCTGAACTAAGTAAAAATGGCCCAAATTCGTTTCATTGTTTAAGTCGGAGGCGTCGCGTAATTTACGAAAGTTTGTGCTTTAGATTCTATTCACGTTTTCTGTGGTGTTTTAACAACAAGTTCGAAGTGTCATCTTCATGATTTACCAATTCCATGGCGGCTGGCTGGAGAAAAGAGAGGAGGAACAGTCTCTTCAGCAATATCGTCGCACCCATGGGTAAGTAAGCTATTATTATTCCTTTTATTGATGTTATGAAACACATTTATGGTGTGCAACTGATTAAGGTGAAGTTAATCAAGTGACACGTGTTCTGAAACATTTAAAAGCTATGTTTATGACAGATCAGGAACACATCCTTTTAGATGGAACAAATTTGTTCCCTTCGTGCTGGAGCATGCTAGTGAGTAAGCGAAATACATTTTCAATTTAAACATATTTCCGGGAAGACAAGTTTACCTGATATCGTGTTTGGAAAAAAAA
>NC_051411.1:19384364-19392314 GCF_015228065.2 Penaeus monodon
GGGGGAGGGAGGGAGGAGAGGAGGAGGAGGAGAAGGAGGGAGAGAGGAGGAGGAGGAGTGGGAAGGGAGAGGAGGAGGAGGAGGAATGGGAGTGAGAGGAGGAGGAGGAGGGGGAGAGAGAGGAGGAGGAGGAGGGGAGAGAGAGAGGAGGAGGAGGAGAGAGAGAGGAGGAGGAGGAGGGGAGAGAAAGGAGGAGGAGGAGGAGGGGAGAGATAGGAGGAGGAGGAGGAGGAGGAGGAGGAGGAGGAGGAGGAGGAGGAGGGACAGGAGGAGGAGGAGTGACAGGAGGAGGAGGAGAGGAGGAGGAGGAGTAGGAGGAGGAGGAGGAGGAGTAGTGAGAGGAGGAGGAGGAGTAGTGAGAGGAGGAGGAGGAGGAGTGAGAGGAGGAGGAGGAGTAGTGAGAGGAGGAGGAGGAGTAGTGAGAGGAGGAGGAGGAGTGAGAGGAGGAGTGAGAGGAGGAGGTTTTTTTATAATTATATAAAACATCTAAAGTTGTGGTGAATGACTTATTTATAAACTAAATTTTCTAAGAGTACAAGCATTTGCTTGCAAATAGAAAAAGAGATGTGTGAATAAAGCATAGAGCTTGAATAAGAATCAGATGAATATTCTGACTGCACACTTACTGGATCCATTTCAAAGTAAACAATTTCTCCCCCGGTGAGAGCAATCACTACTTGTCTCTGGTTGACAGCACATCGCACAATAGTCTTCTTTCCAGGGGCTTTCCACTCATTCACACGACGGTCAGCTCTGATATGACGAATGCCATCTGGATAAATCTGTGTATGGATGTGTAAGAAATTACTTACTTGATTTTATTTTTGTTTACCTACAATTCTTTTGACTGTCTATAGAAAGAAAATTCTTTTGTACTCTAAACTACAAGTATAAATAACCATTACCTGTACAAGTGCATCATCTCCAAGCTGAGAACAAGCCAATGTAGGAGTTGTACCAAGGAAACCCGAATCTGTCACTTCCTCTACAGTCTCACCAATGCTCAGCACAAGTGTGGCATTTACGAAAGATACAATGATGTATGAATCATAAAGATCTGAAAAGATAATTATGCAAATTTATAAATAATAAAGATCTGAAAAGATAATTATGCAAATTTATAAATATCACAAAAAATCATAATAGATAGAAAAAAAGTTGTTTTCGTTCCTAAAATTTATGTACAACACATTTCTGTAAAATCTTTTTTAACCAAACCCAAGACCAACAACTACCTGGTAACTCAGAGGCTTTCAAAACCAAAGAACAAGGGCAAATCTATAAGAATGGAGTTCATATAGTCGGAAAATTTGCAAGCTATCATAGTGTCCTGATCCTAAATCATTAACATATTTCAAATATGAAAATAGCTTCACATAAAATCTAATATGCAATTAGGTTAGGGAGGTTAGCGTCTAAAAAATTACATTGGTAATCGACTACATTGGCCAGAGATATTATATAGTATTCATGAAGAGATGATGTAAATCTATGCGAAAATACTCATGTGTATTTTGGTAGAGAAAGAAAGAAAGAAAGAAAGAAAGAAAGAAAGAAAGAAAGAAAGAAAGAAAGAAAGAAAGAAAGAAAGAAAGAAAGAAAGAAAGAAAGAAAAATCACGTATTTATATAAACACTGAACATAAGATTATATCTATATGGAAATGATAATATATACCTGTTGAAACTAAAGTCTATCTTATAAAATAACAAAAAAAAAAATGCAAAAGAAAATACAACAAAACCTATGGTTTCAACTCCATGATATCACACACTGCTTATTTTATTCAGACTATAAAGCAAATAATGATCAACTATGGAGTCTATATAACAACAAAAATATCCTACAATCTTGATTTATCAGAAAATGTGGCAAATAGAGACCTTAGAAAATAATAATACTGAAAATACAACATAAGTTCTTAGTATTATGAAGAAAAGGCAAGGGATGCTGGCATTGGGCATGAGCAGTCGCGCATGCTAGGGTGACGATATAAGCCACCAGCAGCGGGGTCCGGGCCACTATGAATACCACCCGGGAGAGAGGGCTCGCGCATCGGGAACTCACATGTCGGCAAAGGGTTAATGGAGGCCTGGATTAGGTCTAAATACCTGATATAGCAACTGTACTTGATGAATCACAATAGACTTATCTTGTAGTACTCCCATTGTATATATCTTTCCTGGACTTGAGTAATTAATTTAAAGAGATTCAACAATACTGTAAATTGTAATAATATACATACTAAGCAGTCAAGGGGTTTTATCAAATACCAAATGGTAAATGAAACATCAACAAATCTGTTTGGCTATTTGGTTAACATTATTATTAGTTAGCAGTAGTAAAACTGTATAACATATATTGTGAAAAACTGATATAAGAAAGATTGTCCAATATATATTCTATACAAAAAAAAGAAGTAAAATACCATACTGGCTTCCAAGCTTGAATAACATTTGACTTGTAATGAAGATATCTACATCTAGAATTTTACCATAGTAACATCCACAGACACTCCATAATTTTTTATGGTAGTGAAAAATCCAGAAGTCCTTAATGCAAAAAATTATACAAGGTGGTTTCTGACACTTTTTGTTCAAAATCAGTAATTGGCAACTCATTTCCCCCTATGCTTCTTGTCATTCTCAGTGAGGATTATGTTTTCATATATAAAGATATCATATACAAATATAAAATAAATAGTGTCAAAGTTATAAGAAAATGTTATTTATCAATGATTTTTCCTCAGATATAAGATACAATACAATACTGTGGAATTTGGTGCAAAAATCTACTTATTCAAAGAAAGAATTCATGTAGTTACTCTAGGTCAATTTACAATGAAGAAATGAAAAGTTAACTTACGGTAAATAAACAAAATACACTTAGTAAAATAAAATGCTGTTAATAAACTCAAAATATACTCAAAATATGTAGCCACGTGTTACTAGAAAACAGAATGACAAAAAATTAATCAGACACTGCACTGTTGTTGGCAAAGTCAAAAATTATACACCTGGGGAAACATTCAAAACTATCTTTGTATGACTTGCAGTATGCTCAATTAACTCAATCAGTTTATCAATTAGTACTGCAGATATAATACTGAGTTTGGTATGGTGCCTGTCACCATGAGTTAGAACCATGAAATACAGCATAAACAATTCTTTGGAGGCTAAATGAGACTAAAAGAGGCTTAAACCTACTTATGATTGAGGGGTGTTTTGTAATTTATAATTTAATTTAGGAAGGTTTTTCTTATAATTTCAACAATGATAGTAAAAAATAAATAATTAACCATTTGGTGCCAGTTAACCCTTTACCGACGGGTGGCATGAGCGTACAAGCCATGGCATGCCTGGACTACCTGCCGGGTGGCATGTACATTCATGCCATGGTGCGCATGTCCTGTATTTCGGGGCATGTATGGCCATGCCATGAGTTTTTTTGTTACAATTATGGCAATTTTTTTTTTTTTTTTTTTTTTTTTTTTTTTTTTTTTTTTTCCATTAAAAATGTGATTAAGTAGTTTTTAATACTTTTTCTCATTTTTCCTATACTATGCATTTCATAAAAGTTTCTCGGGCTTCCGAGGTTAGCATCTAAAAAATTATGTTGGTAATCGGGCCGTGTCAGGAGGAAGTGTGGGAGTGAGTTGGGGAGATCAAGAACTTGACATATATGTGCAAAAGGGTGTGTGTGTGTTTATGTATATGTATATACATATACTTATATATATATATATATATACATATATATATATACATATATATACATATATATACATATATATACATATATACATATATATACACATATATATATATACACATATACATATATATATATATATACATATATATATACATATACATATATACATATATATATACACATATATATATACACATACATATATATATATACATATATATATATACATATATCCCATTCAGCCCTGAAAAAAATTTTACTTTAGATTTTTATGATATTATGACAGCGGATTTGTCGTGGCCTAAAAAGGCTACAAGCATATTTTTAGATGTGTATCATGAGTAGTTCTAGAGATATTGACCTTTAAATTTTGGCCCAAATTTGGTCCATCGGGGCTCTAGCATGCACGTGAAATAAAAGTTTAGACAAAAAACAGAAGTCGCAATGAAACAACTGTGTAAATTTACAATATATGTATTATAACTTTCAGAAAAAACACAAATTTGATAATTCCAGGTATATTTCTTCTTATTCAACTTCATTGCAAGGCATTTTTCATTAAAACCAACATTTAAGTAACATTCATTACTTTGACTGCAGTGTACCTAAGTAATAATGAGGACATATTCATCAGCTCTGCATATCTGCATACCATAATCTTTACTTACTGAAAAGAAACAAAACCTTTTTTTTCTTTCTTAGTGAGAAAAAGTAAGTTCTATTTCAAATTTCTTCATTAACAGAAACATTTTAATTTGTAATCCTAATCATCAAATATTTCAGGGCAAATGGAAAAGAGAATAACAATTTCTTTCATATGAAAGACAAAGAAAAACTTTGCAACTTTTGCATGAAAACTTGGTCCTCCCATTGCACCCTGGATATCGACATCTCATTCTAGAGGAATAAGGGGGTAATGCATCAGGCATATGGCATGCACTGTTAGTACGCTTTGCAGCAATAGGAAGGGGCCTTGTTCTTTTTCTAGAAATGTCATCATGCTCCTCTGAAATCTCAGACTCACTGTTGTCATCATTTAGAACTTCTTCAGAAATCAAAGAATAAGCTATTTCCAATTTAAAATCCATACTGTCCATGGTAACAGAACTGCTTTTTCACAATCTTTTCTGTACTCTAACCATGCATTTGCGCAAGAGAGGTCCAAAGATGCAAAATTGCTCGAGCAGTAAATTTTGCAGAACGTGTTGCACTTCTGTAACAGCTAATGACCTGATCAATAATATCAACGCCCCCCATCTTTGAGTTGTATAGCTCAACAACCCTAGGACGTTCCACTTCTAAGTGGCGTTTTTCTCTTTTACACCACCTCTGACAAGTAGATACTGGCTGAATACTATGTTCATTAGATGCTAAGATGATGTTTTTTTTTGTCAAACCATACAGTTATACAAAAAGCAGAATCATCTCTCACTGCACAGTCAGAGGAACCTCTGCCGGATCTCTTTAACTGATTCTCAGTCTTCAATCGACACTGTTTGGCACAATGTTTTCTCATTGTCCCTGTAGCTCCCATTCCTAATGATGAGAGAATTTCTAAGAGCTTAGGTGTAGTAAAAAACCTATCAAAGAAGAAACTAGTACCTCTACTGACTGACTTTACAAATCTTAGGACTGCAGCTTCTCCTATCTTAAGGGTACCCCACTCTGGAAGATGAAGTCCAGTTCTTTGTACATTCAAAAGC
This sequence comes from Penaeus monodon, assembly GCF_015228065.2. Taxonomy (NCBI): domain Eukaryota; kingdom Metazoa; phylum Arthropoda; class Malacostraca; order Decapoda; family Penaeidae; genus Penaeus; species Penaeus monodon. The sequence goes on from NC_051411.1 coordinate 19,389,782, forward strand.
AAGTCTTCCTTACCCTGAAAAAACTCAAAATCTAGGACTTGGCCATCACTACTAGCTAAAACAAAGATCTTTAGGCCATGTGGGTTTGGTTTCCGAGGTGTAAATTGCTTAAGGTGTGTTCTGCCTGTAAATGGAATGATCATTTCATCAACTGAGACATATTGAGGTCTGTCTAACTCTCAAACAGCGTGGAACGAACACAATCTATGAGTGGTCTTATCTTATGAAATCTGTCTGATTTTCCTCTGTGCTGCATTCAACAGACTCTCATCAAAGACTTTCAGAGAAGCTATGATTACTGAAAACATGTCACGACTCATGGCATCAGCTATAACAGAATCCTTGTTTTCTTTTGCCAGTACATTTTAATTCTAGGGAATTTTAACACTGACATAAGGAAATTTATTCCTATAAACTCTTTCATTTGATCTACTGTTAGTGATAATGGCTTTCCTTTTTTGGACATGTACTTTTTCTGTGTTTCTAGAGTCATTGCATCTAAAATTTCAGGTGGGAGGTAAGCCATGAAATAATCTAGAGGGGAGAGAACTGTGGGTTGAAAATTAGTTCCCTGAAAATGATTATCAACATCTACAGTAAATCTGTGATTGAAGTTTATATTTCTCCTGAAATGATGACATCCATTAGTATTGAGATTTCTGCTGGGTCCAGTCTGGGCAGCTGCAGTGCTACTTGTAACTTCAGGGGACCTGGTGGTAACATTTCCATCTCTGTTGTTCTCTTCATCAGACTCAGATGCTGAACTCTCAGTGTTGGCACATAGTTCATGAAAGAGCTCTCTGCGCCGAAGTGGAGATGAAGGCCAGTCATCATCATCATCAGATATGCTGCTCAAATCAGAATTACTAAATTCTGCCAGCAGTCGCTGGTATTCTTCTGAAATAAAAAGAAATTGTTAGTCAAATATATTAATATCTATTTCGAATTAGTCATATAAAAAGTTTTTTCTTAAGTTCTATACATATTGTCATGTAACTCCATAAGCAATATCAATATTTTACCCAGTATGATTACATAATAATTACGTTAAATTAATAATCAACCTTAAGCATATGAAATATAACTTCCATTAACATCATCAAAAACAGTATGATAAAGATCTTGTGTTAATGCCAATGTATTGTACTACGTATAGAGCAAAGAAAATCATCAATGAAACTACAGTCGGGCATTTAACTTAAATTTTCATCAAAGTATTTTTAGTTAAATTATTCCATAACATAATCAATTTCCAGTTGAAATGTTTTCCAATACACGATAATCACGATGTAAATCTGTCTTCCGAGAAATATGTTTAAATTAGTAAGATGTACATTTCGCTTACTCACTAGCATGCTCCAGCACGAAGGGAACAAATTTGTTCCATCTAAAAGGATGTGTTCCTGATCTGTCATAAACATAGCTTTTAAATGTTTCAGAACACGTGTCACTTGATTAACTTCACCTTAATCAGTTGCACACCATAAATGTGTTTCATAACATCAATAAAAGGAATAATAATAGCTTACTTACCCATGGGTGCGACGATATTGCTGAAGAGACTGTTCCTCCTCTCTTTTCTCCAGCCAGCCGCCATGGAATTGGTAAATCATGAAGATGACACTTCGAACTTGTTGTTAAAACACCACAGAAAACGTGAATAGAATCTAAAGCACAAACTTTCGTAAATTACGCGACGCCTCCGACTTAAACAATGAAACGAATTTGGGCCATTTTTACTTAGTTCAGGGCTGAATGGGATATAATATACATATATATTATATACATATATATATATACATATATATATACATAATATATATAGACATATATATATATATACATATATATATACATATATATATACATATATATATACATATATATATATATACATATATATATACATATAAGAATACATATAACATATAATATACATATATAATATAATACATATATATACATATATATATACATATATATATATACATATATATATACACATATATATTAATACACATATATATATACACATAATATACATATATATATATATACATATATATATACATATATATATAATATATATATATAATATATATATAATATATATTTTAATATAGTATATATATATATATATATATATAATATATGATATATATATGATATATATATATGTAAATATATATGTATATATATGTATATAAATATGTATATATATATGTATATATATATATATGTATATATATATATGTAATATATATATGTATATATATATTGTATATATATATGATATATATATATATATATATATATATATATGTATATATATAGTTATAATGTATACTATATGTTAATATATTATATATATTATATATATGTATCTATATATATGTATATATATATATTATATATATATATTATATATATGTTATGTTATTATGTTTATTATGTAATATAATATTGTATATATTATGTATATATATATATTTATATATATATGTTATATATATAGTATATATTCATTAGATAT
>NC_051411.1:19392414-19404234 GCF_015228065.2 Penaeus monodon
AAAATTTTGCAAAATTATTATAACAGTAATATTACAGTATAACGACATTAATTAGAATAATGATATAAATAACGTTATTATAAAACGTTTATTATTGTTGGTTGCAAAAATATATATTATAACTGCAATAATTTAAAAAATAATGATGATAATTGCAAAAATGATGATAATTGCAATAATGATGATAATTAAAATAATGATAATAATGATGTAACAGGAATTATAGCGGTTTGAGAATAGAATGCAAAATGTCGTTTTTTTTTACATTCATTTAATGATTTTAGCAATTATTGGGGTAATAATGATAATAATTACCAGAATTATATATATCATGAAAATAATGATGATAAAAGTGAGAACAAAGAGAATTTGGATAACATTTGATGATTGTTAATATTATTACTTTTAGCATTATTATTATCATTTTTTAAAATTTATTATTATTGTTTTTATTATTATATTATTATTATTATTTTTATTATTGTAATTATTATTAACACTAATATTATTATTATATTATTTATTATTATTATTATAAATATTATTATTATTATTATTATTATTATTATTTTTATTATTTATTTACTATTATTATTATTATTTTTATTATTATTATTACTATTATCATTTTTATTATAATGCGGCCCAGTCCAGTCACCCTGCTAAACACATCTGCATACTGAGACAGGGTGTGACGCATTCTTCTCTGCCCTGTGCTTCCGTCAGTTAGCGGCGCTCCGGTGCCCCAAATCTCTCGAGGAATCGGGCAACGGCCCCCACCAACCAACTCCTCTCTCCCCGACGACTCTCTGGACGCTCTACTTCCTCACAAGTGCCCAGCTTTGCACCAGCTGGCCCCTTCTGGCCTTATCGGAGAATTTGCTCCCAACCCACTGTAACAAACCCCTCCCCTGGTCCAACAAGGCTCCGCCCAACCGCTACGCCATCAGCCACTGCAAGTTTTGGTTGGGCTCCACGAGGCCCTCTACTCCACGCATCACTCTTGACAGTCGACACCGTTTTCTAGACTCAGTCCTGAGGGCAAGGTGCAGTCGCTCAGCTGTAACTACCTCTGCACAGCCAACCTCGGGAAGCAAGGGCCCCTCTTCACCGTGCACCCTCACCAGCTTCCGTCCAAGGGTTTCGACAAAACGCCTTACTCTGCGTCAGGTAGTAAAGGCCCAGCAAACAGTGCTCGCCCCAGATCGCCACATACACCGGCAGCCGCTGCACCGTGCTGCCCACCCCAAATACGACCTCCACTGGCACCTTGAGCTGCACACAATGCCCCGTGACACCACACAGTCTCTGTGGTGCGTCTGGAAGTCGCATAGGTGCCAACATATCAGGCCGCACTAGGTCTTCTCAGCCCCAGTGTCCACTGTCAGCGGCATGGCTTCCCATCTATTGAGCCCTCCACCTGCATCGTGCTGGTTCGACGGCAGCTTGCCCAATCGGGGCCCGGGATCGAGGACGGCGGGGTTTGGGCCCCATTCTCCATCCTTTTCCGCCTATACCATTTCCTTAGCCTTAGGACATGCGCTCGGATGGTGACCATACCTGCCACAGCCCCTTGCAGCGCTGCTGAAGGCATCAAATCCTCCGTTGAGAGGACGTTTTTCTCCGCTCCCTCTAAAACTGACTACGTCTGTCCCCTACCTCTCCGCAGCCCCAAACACAAGCCTTGGAAATTCTCGGGCTCACCTTCCTCAATGCTATTTTCTCCACTTTAGCCTTCCCGGCCCCGGAGGTCACGGGGGGGCTGAGCAGCTGGCCCTAGGCCACTGGTTGCCTTCAGGAAGGCCTCGAACTCCAGGCCCCTCGCCAGCGCCACCTGCAGTCCTCGGGGTTGTGCCTGCTTGACGTAGATTTGCAGCTGCTGGTCCTGTAAAGCGTCAACAAAGAAATCACGGGCCAGGACCACGATCATCTTTTCCCGCAGCCGCCAGGGTTACACCTCCTTACCAGCGCCTCCACATCCTGCGCCAGCTGGGACAGTGTCTCGCCACGCTCACGGTCCGCTTCTTCAGGGGGCCCGATATACCTCGGCCTGGTGGTGGTGCCAGAAACGGCGTTTCAAAGCCTCTGCCACGCTGGGTAAGAGGCCTGTTGGGATGCCGGCAGATGCCCCAACATTTCCCACCGTGGGGCCCCTTAGCGCTGTTACCAGCTGCAGGGCCTTCTCTTCCTGGCTCCAGCCCTGGGCGGGATGCCAGCATATCAAATTGGGCAACATATGCCTCCCAGGCCCCCTTTCCCCGTCGTACCAGCTGGCTTACGCCTCACAATGTCTGGAGGCCGAGGGGCTGCAGGATGGAGAACGCGTGCCGTGAACTAACACACCTGGGGGGAGGAAGGGGTGAGGGAGGCAACGAGGGGGGTTGACCGGGTCCGATTTTGCCGCCACCTATACCAAGGGAGCGGTTCCGATGGTCCCCAGCCTTCTGCAGCAAACCACTGGCTGCGACACGACCTGCGAGGCCCGGGGTTTCCTGCCACAGACCTCAGGTAGACCCCAGTAAATCTGACACTCTGGCATCTGTTGCCAAAACCCTCGTCTGCCTTCTCTGCTTGCAACGTTACTACCTCGTGACCGCCGCCTTTCCTCCTTCACTTCCTCCCTCAGGCCCTGAACCTCGCCTTCAGAGTCTGCACCTCCTCCATCAGTTCACTCTTCACGCTGTTGCAGGCCTTGTCGGTGAAACTGCTGAGTTTCCATCTTCACAGATGCAAGATTACTCTTTAGCACCTCAACAGTTGGCAGAACTGTTCCTCTGCCTTCCTTGCCTGCATCTCGCGAGATGGTGCGCTGCTCGCGTGCCCTCTGTGCCTGCTCTTCTGCCCTTTGTGGCCATTTCCCCCTCATACCGGCCAGCATGGCAGTGATCGGGTCCATCTGGCTCGGCTTCACCTCATTCGTGCCTGCCTCAGCCCATACCCTCCCTCTCTCATGGCTGCCCCCATCTTTGGACGACATGTTTAAATCGGCGCTCTCACTGATCAAATATCACAAATCCCACTCCTGACACCATTTTTTACGCCGGTCCGCCTCGTCTCTCTGCCACCAACATAAGGCAGGCTAGGCAGAGGGCGTGTTATATACGGGGTCGTGAACACTGAACAGCTCCAAGAGGCACCGAACACCACAGCGTCCCAGAACACCAGGAGAGGAAACGCCAAGTGGCGAGGCAGGGCACGAAATAAACACAAAGTTACAGTCTTTCCTTTATTTACACAAGTTATTTACCCGTACACTTTTCTATAGGCACAATACAGGGGGAAACCAGCATGTCACACTGCACGATACATCTTATAACAGGGCAACACCAGGTTTATCTCAGGTCACAAGGGCACACACGAGGTCTTCACAGGAGCAGCACCCAACCGCGTCTCTTGGCTTGTTCCTCTGCTCCTCCGCTCACAGCCAGCTGCGTCATGTTTGCCCAGGTCCCTTCATGTTAACACATGTTTCGCACAGAGACAAAGACCCACTGGCGTAGCAATTGCAATAATAATGATAATAATTGCAATAATGATGATAATAATTGGAATAATGATGATAATAATTGCAATAATGATGGTAATGATGATGATAATGACAATAATGATGATAGTCATGATAATAATGATGATAATAACAGGAATTGTGTCCATATATAATAAAAAAAAGGTAAAAGAAAAAATCCAAAGTCGAAAAAGCGGCAAAATCTAGCGAAATATAGCTTTTTGAGAGTATACTCCAAAATGACGTTTTTTCCATTCATTTGATGATTTTTTCAATAATTAGGGTAATAATGATAATAATTACCAAAATTCTTTTAATCATGACAATAATCATGATAAAAGTGAGAATAAAGAGAATTTCGATAATATTTGATGATTATTAATATTGTTACTATTATCATTATTATTATCCTTATTATTTTTATTATTATTATTATTATTATTTTATTGTTGTTTTTATTATTGTTATTATTAACATTATTAGTAATATTATTAGTAATATTATTATTATTATTATTATTATTATTATTATTATTATTATTATTATTATTATTAACATTATTAGTAATATTATTAGTAATATTATTATTATTATTTTTATTATTATTTTTATAATAATATTATAATAATAATAATAATAATAATAATAATTTACTAATATATTACCTAATAATGTTAATAATAATAATAATAATAATAATAATAATAATAATAATAATAATAATAAGGATAATAATAATGATAATAGTAACAATATTAATAATCATCAAATATTATCGAAATTCTCTTTATTCTCACTTTTATCATGATTATTGTCATGATTAAAAGAATTTTGGTAATTATTATCATTATTACCCTAATTATTGAAAAAATCATCAAATGAATGGAAAAAACGTCATTTTGGAGTATACTCTCAAAAAGCTATATTTCGCTAGATTTTGCCGCTTTTTCGACTTTGGATTTTTTCTTTTACCTTTTTTTTATTATATATGGACACAATTCCTGTTATTATCATCATTATTATCATGACTATCATCATTATTGTCATTATCATCATCATTACCATCATTATTGCAATTATTATCATCATTATTCCAATTATTATCATCATTATTGCATTGCTACGCCAGTGGGTCTTTGTCTCTGTGGCGAAAAAATGTGTTAACATGAAGGGACCTGGGCAAACATGACGCGCTGGCTGTGAGCGGGGGAGCAGAGGAACACCAAGAGCCCCGGTTGGGTGCTGCTCCTGTGAAGACCTCGTGTGTGCCCTTGTGACCTGAGATAAACCTGGTGTTGCCCTGTTATAAGATGTATCGTGCAGTGTGACATGCTGGTTTCCCCCTGTATTGTGCCTATAGAAAAGTGTACGGGTAAATAACTTGTGTAAATAAAGGAAAAATGTAACTTTGTGTTTATTTCGTGCCCGCCCCGCCACTTGGCGTTTCCTCTCCTGGTGTTTCTGGGACGCTGTGGTGTTCGGGGCCTCTTGGAGCTGTTCAGTGTTCACGACCCTGTATATAACACGCCGTCTGCCCAGCCTGCCTTATGTTGGTGGGAGAGAGACGAGGCGGACCGGCGTAACAAATTGGTGTCAGGAGTGGGTTTGTGGGTATTTGATCAGTGAGAGCGCCGATTTATCATGTCGTCCAAAGATGGGGGGCAGCCATTAGAGAGAGAGGCTATGACTGAGGGAGGCACGAATGAGGTGAAGCCGAGCCAGATGGACCTGATCACTGCCATGCTGGCCGGGATGAGGGAAATGGCACAAAGGCAGAAGAGCAGGCACAGAGGGCACGCGAGCAGGGGCACCATCTCGTCGAGATGCAGGCAAGGAAGGCAGAGGAACAGTTCTGCCAAATTTTGAGGTGCTACAGAGTAATCTTGCATCTGTGAAGATGGAAACTCAGCAGTACACCGACAAGGCCTGCAACAGCGTGAAGAGTGAACTGATGGAGGAGGTGCAGACTCTGAAGGGCGAGTTCAGGCCTGAGGGAGGAAGTGAAGAGGAAAGGCGGCGTCACGAGGTATAACGTTGCAAGCAGAAAGGCAGACGAGGTTCTGGCAACAGATGCCAGAGTGTCAGATTTACTGGGGTCTACTGAGGTCTGTGGCAGGAAACCCCGGGCCTCGCAGCGTCGTGTCGCAGCCAGTGTCGCTGCAGAAGGCTGGGGACCCTCGGAACCGCTCCCCTTTGGGGATAGGTGGGGGCAAACTCGGACCCGGTCAACCCGCCTCGTTGCCTCCCTCACCCCCTTCCTCCCCCCAGGTGTGTTAGTTCACGGCAACCTTTTTCCATCCTGCAGCCCCTCGGCCTCCAGACATTCTGTGAGGCGTTAAGCCAGCTGAGTACGACGGAAGGTGGCCTGGGAGGCTATGTTGCCCAATTTGATATGCTGGCATCTGCCCAGGGCTGGAGCCAGGAAGAGAAGGCCCTGCAGCTGGTAACAGCGATAAGGGGCCCCACGGTGGAAGTGTTGGGGCATCTGCCGGCATACCAACAGGCCTCTTACACCAGCGTGGCAGAGGCTTTGAAACGCCGTTCTGGCACCACCACCAGGCCGAGGGATATCGGCCCACTTGAGAAGCGGACTCGTGAGCGTGGCGAGACACTGTCCCAGCTGGCGCAGGATTTGGGGGCGCTGGTAAGGAGGTCGTTACCCTGCGGCTGCGGAAGAGATGATCGTGGTCCTGGCCCGTGATTTCTTTGTTGACGCTTTACAGGACCAGAAGCTGCAAATCTACGTCAAGCAGGCACACCCTGAGGACTGCAGGTGGCGCTGGCGGGGCCTTGGAGTTCGAGGCCTTCCTGAAGGCAACCAGTGGCCTAGGGCCAGCGCTCAGCCCCCCGTGACCTCCGGGGCCGGAAGGCTAAAGTGGAGAAAATAGCATTGAGGGAAAGGGGACCCGAGAACTTTCCAAGGCTTGTGTTGGGGGTGCGGAGAGGTAGGGCACAGACGTAGTTTAGTGTCAGAGGGAGCGGAGAAAACGTCCTCTCAAACCCGGGCGGATTCTGATGCCTTCCAGCAGCGCTGCAAAGGACTGTGGCAGGTATGGTCAAACCCTCCCCAGCGCATGTCCTAAGGCTAAGGAATTGGTTAGGCGGAAAAGATGGAGAATGGGGCCGAAACCCAGCCGTCCTCGATTCCCGGGCCCCGACTTGGCAAGCTGCCGTCGAACCCGCACGATGCAGGTGGAGGGCTCAATAGATGGAAGCCATGCCGCCTGACAGTGGACACTGGGGCTGAGAAGACCCTAGTGCGGGCCTGATATGTTGGCCACTATGCGACTTCCAGACGCACCACAGAGACTGTGTGGTGGGCACGGGGCATTGTGTTTCAGCTCAGGGGCCAGTGGAGGCTCGTATTGGCGTGGGCAGCACGGTGCAGCGGCTGCCGGTGTAAAGTGGCCGATCTGGACGAGCACTGTTTGCTGGGCCTTGACTACCTACGCAGAGTAAGGGCGTTTTTGCGACCTTGGACGGAAGCTGGTGAGGGTGCACGGTGAAGAGGTGCCCTTGCTTCCAGAGGTTGCTGTGCAGAGGTAGTTACAGCTGAGTCGACTGCACCTTGCCCTCAGGACTGAGTCTAGAATCCGGGTCGACTGTCAAGAGTGATGCGTGGAGTAGAGGGCCCCCGTGGGGCCCAACCAAACTTTCAGCTGGCTGATGGCGTAGCGGTTGGGCGGAGCCTTGTTGGACCAGGGAGGGTTAGTTTTCAGTGTTGGTAGCCAACTTCTCCGATAAGGCCCAGAAGGTGCCAGCTGGTGCAAAACTGGGCACTTGTGAGGAAGTAGAGCGTCCAGAAGAGTCGTCGGGGAGAGAGGAGTTGGTTGGTGTGGGGCCGTTGCCCGACTTCCTCGAGGACTTGGCGCACCGGAGCGCCGCTAACCTGACGGAAGCACGACAGAGAAGATGCTCACACCCTGTCTCAGTATGCAGATGTGTTTAGCAGGGGTGACTTGGACCTGGGGCCCCATTAAATAAAAATGATAAAAGTAATAATAATAATAATAATAATAAAAATAATAGTAATAAAAATAATAAAAATAATAATAATTAATAATAATAATTTAAAATTGATAATAATAATAATAATAATAATAATGCTAAAAGTAATAATATTAACAATCATCAAATGTTATCCAAATTCTCTTTGTTCTCACTTTTATCATCATTATTTTCATGATATATATAATTCTGGTAATTATTATCATTATTACCCCAATAATTGTCTAAATCATTAATGAATTAAAAAAAAGACATTTTGCATTCTATTCTCAAACCGCTATAAATTTCCTGTTTTCATCATTATTATCATTATTTTAATTATCATCATTATTGCAATTATCATCATTATTGCAATTATCATCATTATTATTTAAATTATTGCAGTTATAATATATATTTTTGCAACCAACAATAATAACGTTTTTATAATAGTTATTTATATCATTATTCTAATTAATGTCGTTATTACTGTAATTATTACTGTTATATAATTTTTGCAATTATACTACCAGTAAAAATGATAATAATGATAATAATAACAATAATAATATTAGTATATTATTATTATACTTATTATTATTATTATTATTATTATTATTGTTATTATTATTATTATAGTTATAATAAACTTTTTAGCAATAATACCAATAATTAAATTAATAATAATAATAATAATATAATAATAATAATAATAATAACATAAAATAATAATAATAATACTAATAATAATATAATAATAATAATAATGGTATTAATAATATAATAATAATGCTAATAATAATAAATGCTAATAATAATCATAATAGTAATAATATTAATAATCACCAAATGTTATCTAAATTCTCTTTATTTTCACTTTCATCATCATTATGTCATGATTAATACAATTCTGGAAATTATTGTCATTATTACACTAATAATTCCCCAAATCATCAAATGAATGGAAACGTTATTTTGCAGTACTCTCAAAGGCTATATTTCTTTTTTGACTTTTTGGATTTTTTTTTCTTTTACCTTTTTATTATATATGGACACAAAACCTGTTATTATCATCATTATTATCATGATTATCATCATTATTATCGTTATCCTCCCCATTATCATCATTATCATCATTATTGCAATTATTATCATCATTATTGCATTATTATCATTATTATTGCAATTTTTGCAGTTATAATATATATTTTTGGAACTATACTAATGACAACTACATTAATAATAGGAATAACAATATTAATAACAATAATAACGTTATTGATAATAAAATCGTCAAATGTATGGAAAAAACGTCATTTTGCAGTATACTCTGAAAAGGCTATATTTCGCTAGATTTTGCCGCTTTTTCGACTTTTGGATTTTTTTTTATTTTACCTTTTTTATTATATATGGAAATAATTTCAGTAATTATCATCATTATTATCATGATTATCATCATTATTATCGTGATCATCATCATTATTATTATCATTATTATTCCAATTATTATCATTATTATTGCAATTATTGCAGTTTTAATATATATTTTTGCAACTATTCTAATAAGAACTACAATAATGATAGTAATAATAATAATAACGTTTTTATAATAATTATTTATATAATTATTTTAATTAATATCGTTATTACTGTAATTATTACTGTTATGATAATTATTTTTCCAATTATACTACCAGCAAGATAACAATAATAATATTATAACGATTATTATTATTATTATTATTATTATATTTATTTTTTTTTTTTTTTGCTATTATTACAATTATGATATATTTTTTGGCAATAACAGTAATAATTAAAGTAATAATAAAAATAATAATAATAATAATAATAATAATAATAATAATAATAATAATAACAATAATTATAATAATAATGATGATAATAATGATAATAGTAGTAATAATAATCATCAAATATTATCCAAATTCCCTTTATTCTCAGTTTTATCATCATTATTGTCATGATTAACACAATTCTGGTAATTATTGTCATTATTACCGTAATAATTGCCCAAATCATCAAATGAATGGAAAAAATTGTCATTTTGCAGTATACTCCGAAAAGGCTATATTTCGCAGAATTTTGCCACTTTTTCATCTTTTGGATTTTTTTTTCTTTTACCTTTTTATTATATATGGACACAATTCCTGTTATTATCATCATTATTGCAATTGTTATTATTATTGCAATTATTATCATTATTATTGCAATTATTGCAGTAATAATATATATTTTTGCAACTATACTAATAACAACTACATTAATAATAGAAATAACAATATTAATAACAATAATAACATTTTCATAATATTTATATCATTATTTTAATCAATATCGTTATTATTGTAATTATTACTATTATAATAAATATTTTTGCGATTATACTACCAGTAAAAATAATAATAATGATAATAATAATAATAATAATAATAATAATAATAATAATAATAATAATAATAATAATAATAATTATTATTATTATTATAATAGTAATAATAATAAATATAATAATAATAATAATATTGATAATAATAATGATAATATTAATAATATTAATAATCATCAAATGTTATCCAAATGCTCTTTATTCTCACTTTTATTATCATTATTATCATGATTAAAATAATTCTGGTAATCATTATCATTATTACCCTAATAATTGCCAAAATCATCAAATGAATGGAAAAAATCGTCATTTTGCAGTATACTCTCAAAAGGCTATATTTCGCTAGATTTTGCCGCTTTTTCGACTTTTTGGATTTTTTTTCCTTTACCCTTTTATTATATATGGACACAATTCCTGTTATTATCATCATTATTATCATGATTATCATCATTATTATCGTTATCATCATCATTATCATCATCATTACCTTCATTATTGCAATTATTATAATCATTGTTGCAATTATTATCATTATTATTGCAATTATTGCAGTTATGATATAAATTTTTGCAACTTTACTAATAACAACTACAAAAATAATAATAACAATAACAATAATAATAAGAATTATAACGTTTTTATAATAATTATTTATATCATTATTTTAGTTAATATCGTTATTACTTGAATTATTAATGTTATAATAATTATTTTTGTAATTATACTACCAGTAAAAATAATAACAATGATTATAATAACAATAATAATATTAATAACAATATTATAATGACATCATTATTGTCATGATTAAAGAATTTTATAATTATTATTAATATTACCCTAGTATTTTGGGATTTTTTTCCCTCGTTTTTCATTATAAATGGACACGATTACTTTTATTATCATGATTATTATCATCATTATCATCGTTATCAACATCATTATCAGCATTATCAGCATTATTGTCAGCTTTATCATCATTATAGCAACTATTTTCATCATTATTATCATTATCTTTGGAATTATTTCAGCTATGACATGTTTTTTTGCAATTATACTAATAATAATAAAATTAATAATAGTAATTTTATAATCATTATTTAGATCATTATTTTAATTATTATCGTTATTATTAATTTTTTTACAGTTATAATAAGTATTTTTGCAATTATACTAATAATGAAAGTAATAATAATGACAATAATAATAATAATAACAATATTATGAGAAGTATTATTATTACCATTATCATTATTATCATGATTTTTGTTATTGTAGTGGAATGTGGGGTTATAATGAAAAAAAAAAAAAAAAATGAACACAAATTTATGGATTTCTTCTTCGGCAGCCCGACCTCGTGTATAAGCCGCAGTGTCCCCTTGGAAAAAACTCTACGGTACCTCACTCCTGGTTTAAATATAGACCTGCTACCTTTCCTGCCCTTAATACAGGCTCGATGGGCGGAGCTAGTTGGACACCGACTGTCGGGGAGGCGAAGACACCATCCTCTCTTGCGGAAGAAGAGGCCGACGGATGTCCCAGGACTGGGGATATTTAGTTTACATTTATATATATATATATATATATATATATATATATATATATATATATATATATATATATATATTTCTCCTGTTTTATCTTTTCGTGCTTTATGGAAGCCTATTAGCATTAATTATGAGAGCACCTCTATGTAGTGCCACATTCATCACCACGTGGGAGCGTGTTAAGGGCCATAGGCTTGAGGAACCCAGAACGAAAGAAACTAATTTGGTTATAGCTTTAAGTTTTCTTTTAATTTGTGTTATTAGCATTTTTTTTATAACTAAATTAATTTTCTAAAACAAACTTGTCTTTAAAGGGATATTTTCCCACCTAGTCGTTAGGGTTTGCCTGGCCAAAGAGAATTTTTTTTTTA
>NC_051411.1:19404334-19424673 GCF_015228065.2 Penaeus monodon
GAAAAAAAAAGTTTTTTTTTTTTCCCTAAAATTTAACTTCTGCAAAAAATTTGTTAATGTTATTATATTACAAAATTTTAAATCGGGAATGTCCATTTTTAAAATGTAACAAAATGATATATGTTAACATTTTTTTTTCATTGGGGAAAGAACTACGCAGAAACTGAAAATTAGCTCGTAGCAAACACAATGTCCGATGATTATAATCATAATTAATGATTAGGTAGAATATTTAAGCCTATAATCATACTATACAATTATTGAACGTTTTTTTTTAGGTGAGTATGTCACGTAAAATTATAGACATAGACTCCATGTTATGGTCCTCAAAAGATGCCAACAAATATTAAATTTTATGCTACCTGATAACTTACAGTAAGTGTACAAACGTTTCTTGGAGTACTGTATCAATTATGTTGCAGAACAGTCAACTGAATTATAGAGGTAAGCCTTGAAGTGATTCTGCACACAAATAAAAAGTGAAAGTGAAGTAAAATGGAAATGTATGCTTAATGAAAAATTAAGTGTACAAAGGTAAGGCTTAGATTAGTTTGGGTTAATGATGACGATAATGATGGTAATGATGATGATAATCATGATAATAATAGTAATCGTCTCCATTTATAATAAAAAAGGAAAAAGAAAAAATTTCCCAAAAGTCGAAAAAGCGGCAAAATCTAGCGAAATAGAGCCTTTTGAGTGTATACTCTAAACCCCTGTTTTTTTTTCGATTTCTTTGATGATTTTGGCAATTATTAGGGTAATAATGATAATAATTATCAGAAATATATTAATCATGACAATAATGATGATAAAAATGAGAATAATGAGAATTTTAATAATTTATTATTATTATTATTATTATTATTATTATTATTATTATTGCTATTATTATTATTATTATTATTATTATTATTATTATTATTATTATCATATGATAATAATAATAATAATAATAATAATAATAATAATAGTTCTCATAATATTGTTATTATCATTATTGTTATTATTGTCATTATCATTAATTTTATTAGTAGTATAATTACAAAAAGACTTATTAAAACTGTAATAATTACAATAATAACGATAATAATTAAATTGGTGATATAAATAATGATTATAAAATATATGATAGCTGCAATAATTGCAATGATAATGATAATAATGATGATAATGATGATGATAACGATGATAATGATGATAATGATAATAATCATGATAATAATAGTAATCGTGTCCATAATATAAAAGGGGAAAAAATTCCTAAAAGTCGAAAAAGCGGCAAAATCTAGCGAAATACCGCCTTTTGAGAGTATACTCCAAAATGGTGATTTTAGCAATTATTAGGGTAATAATGATAATAATTATCAGAAATGTATTAATCTTGACAATAATTATGATAAAAAAAGATAACAATGAGAATTTTGATAAAATTTTATTATTATTATTATTATTATTATTATATTATTATTATTATCATTATTATTATTATTATTATTGCTACTACTACTATTATTATATTATTATTATTATTATTATTATTATTATCTTATTACTTTTATTATTTTTTTATTTATTAAAAATCATAACTAAAATAATAACAATAATAACGATAATAATAATAATAATAGTTCTCATAATATTGTTATTATTATTATTATTGTTATTATTGTCATTACTATTACTTTTATTAGCAGTATAATAGCAAAAATACTTATCATAACTGTAATAATTACAATAATAACGATGATAATTAAAATTGATGATATAAATAATGATTATAAAATCGTTATTATTGCTATTATTATTGTTATTACAATTATTATTGTTGATATTATTAGTATAATGGCAAAAAATATATCATAGCTGCAATAATTGCAATGATAATGATAACAATGATGATAATAATTGAAATAATGATGATAAAGATGAAAATAATGATAATGATGATAATGTCGATAATGATGATGCTAACGATGATAATGATAATGATGATAATAATCATGATGATAATAGTAATCGTGTCCATTCATAATGAAAAAGCGTCAATATCTAGCGAAATATAGCCTTTTGAGAGTATACTCCAAAATGGCGTTTTTTTTTCAGTGATGATTTTGGCAATCATTACGGTAATAATGATAATAATTATCAGAATTGTACTAATTATGAAAATTATGAAGATAAAGATGAGAATAATGAGATTTTTTATAAAATTTTATTATTATTGTTATTATTATTATTATTATTACTTTTATTATTAGTATTATTACAAAAAAAGTATTATAACTGTATAAATAATGTAGTGTACTGATCCTTAAGACATTTAATTTTCATTATTCGTGTCTCAGCTGTGAAGATATGTACATCAGTAGCGCTCACTGCCACCACCCGTTTACGGTAACGAGGTGTAATCAAGTGTTGTAATGTGTAATCAAGTGTTGTGGAAATGAGGGACAGGTCATGTTCAAATGTTGGAGTGTGTGTAGTGTAAAATGTATGAAACAGCGAGAGAAAAGAATGGTAAGACGTAACCTGAGCGAGGAGACGAGCACGGGGATTTCACCAAGTGTAAAGGATTTCGGATTTAATTTTTTTTTATCAATCAGCAAAGCTATCAGTATTTACTTCCCTTACAGGCCAATCAGCAAAGCTCATCAGTATTACTTCCTTCACAGGCCAATCAGCAAAGCTTATCAGTATTTAAGAATAAGTAGAAAAAAACATCACAGAACCTGAATTTTTATCATAAAAGGCACGTTTAAAAAGTTAAGACACAAAGCAGATCCCTTAAAATCACAAGACTAAAATGGAACTGAAAACTAGTTCCTTTTGTTTAAGACTTTAAAATCCATAAAAAATGAAAGCCATTACGACAATAAAAGACCACCAGCCTAATATTCACTCGCCCGAGTGTATATTCATCTAGATAAACACTCTGCCACGGAAAAAAAAACAGTTCTCGAAAACCACAATACCTTCCTCGAAGGTGGGCAATAATTAGATCCGAAAAAAAGGGGACACAAAAAACAGAGGGCAGCCCAGTCTAGGGTGCCTCCTGCCTCAGCCTGCAACGGCTACTGTCCGAGAAGGCGAGAACCGCCTAATTATACAAGGTGCGAATCTTTATGTGGTAAAAAAAAAATTCTCTTTGGCCAGGCAAACCCTAACGACTAGGTGGGAAAATATCCCTTTAAAGACAAGTTTGTTTTAGAAAATTAATTTAGTTATAAAAAAAGCTAATAACACTAATTAAAAGAAAACTTGAAGCTATAACCAAATTAGTTTCTTTCGTTCTGGGTTCCTCAAGCCTATGGCCCTTAACACGCTCCCACGTGGTGATGAATGTGGCACTACATAGAGGTGCTCTCATAATTAATGCTAATAGGCTTCCATAAAGCACGAAAAGATAAAACAGGAGATATATATATATATATATATATATATATATATATATATATATATATATATATATATATATATAAATGTAAACTAAATATCCCCAGTCCTGGGACATCCGTCGGCCTCTTCTTCCGCAAGAGAGGATGGTGTCTTCGCCTCCCCGACAGTCGGTGTCCAATAGCTCCGCCCATCGAGCCTGTATTAAGGGCAGGAAAGGTAGCAGGTCTATATTTAAACCAGGAGTGAGGTACCGTAGAGTTTTTCCAAGGGGACACTGCGGCTTATACACGAGGTCGGGCTGCCGAAGAAGAAATCCATAAATTTGTGTTCATTTTTTTTTTATTATAACCCCACATTCCACTACAATAACAAAAATCATGATAATAATGATAATGATAATAATAATACTTCTCATAATATTGTTATTATTATTATTATTGTCATTATTGTCATTATTATTACTTTCATTATTAGTATGATTGCAAAAATACTTATTATAACTGTAAAAAAATTAATAATAATGATAATAATGATGAAAATAGTTGCTATAATGATGATAAAGCTGACAATAATGCTGATAATGCTGATAATGATGTTGATAACGATGATAATGATGATAATAATCATGATAATAAAAGTAATCGTGTCCATTTATAATGAAAAACGAGGGAAAAAAATCCCAAAATACTAGGGTAATATTAATAATAATTATAACAATTCTTTTAATCATAACAATAATGATGTCATTATAATATTGTTATTAATTATTATTGTTATTATAATCATTGTTATTATTTTTACTGGTAGTATAATTACAAAAATAATTATTATAACATTAATAATTCAAGTAATAACGATATTAACTAAAATAATGATATAAATAATTATTATAAAAACGTTATAATTCTTATTATTATTGTTATTATTATTATTATTTTTGTAGTTGTTATTAGTAAAGTTGCAAAAATATATATCATAACTGCAATAATTGCAATAATAATGATAATAATTGCAATAATGATGATAATAATTGCAATAATGAAGGTAATGATGATGATAATGATGATGATAACGATAATACTGATGATAATCATGATAATAATGATGATAATAACAGGAATTGTGTCCATATATAATAAAAGGGTAAAGGAAAAAAAAAAATCCAAAAAGTCGAAAAAGCGACAAAATCTAGCGAAATCTAGCCTTTTGAGAGTGTACTGCAAAATGACGATTTTTTCCATTCATTTGATGATTTTGGCAATTATTAGGGTAATAATGATAATGATTACCAGAATTATTTTAATCATGATAATAATGATGATAAAAGTGAGAATAAAGAGAATTTGGATCATACATTTTATATTATTAATATATATTAAATATTATCATTATTATATATCAATATTATTATTTATTATTATATTTTTATTATTACTATTATACTTAATAATACTATATTATTATTATTATTATTATTATTATTATTACTTTATGTATTATTATTATTTCAATCATTATTATTATTTACTGTAGTAATAATCGCAAATTTATATAATAGTATAATTACATAATAAGATATTGATTAAATACGTATATAAATTTATGAAATGTTTATTATTTTATTATATTTTATTTCTATTATTATTAATTGTTATTAGTATAGTTGCAAAAATATATATTATAACTGCAATAATTAGCAATAATAATGATATATTGCAATAATAATAACAAATTGCAAAATGATGATGATATAAAGGATTGTGTCCATATATAATAAAAAGTTAAGATAGTAAAATCAAAGATGAAAAGTGGCAAAATTCTGCGAAATATAGCCTTTTGAGATGTAATACTTGCAAAATAATTTTTACCATTCATTGATGATTTGGGCAATTTTACGGTAATAATGACAATAATTACCAGAATTGTGTTAATCATGACAATAATGATGATAAAACTGAGAATAAAGGGAATTTGGATAATATTTGATGATTATTATTACTACTATTATCATTATTATTATCATTATTATTATCATTATTGTTATTATTATTATTATTAATATTATTATTATTATTACAACTATTTTTTTTTTTTTTTTTTTTTTTTTATTACTTTAATTATTACTATTATTGCCAAAAAATATATCATAATTGTAATAATAGCAAAAATAATAATAATAAATATAATAATAATAATAATAATAATAATCGCTATAATATTATTATTGTTATCTTGCTGGTAGTATAATTGGAAAAATAATTATCATAACAGTAATAATTACAGTAATAACAATATTAATTAAAATAATTATATAAATAATTATTATAAAAACGTTATTATTATTATTACTATCATTATTGTAGTTCTTATTAGAATAGTTGCAAAAATATATATTAAAACTGCAATAATTGCAATAATAATGATAATAATTGGAATAATGAGGATAATAATAATGATGATGATCACGATAATAATGATGATAATCATGATAATAATGATGATAATTACTGAAATTATTTCCATATATAATAAAAAAGGTAAAATAAAAAAACCCAAAAAGTCGAAAAAGGGGCAAAATCTAGCGAATAAGCCTTTCAGATTTATACTGCAAAATGACGTTTTTTCCATACTTTGCGATTTTATTATAAATAACGTTATTATTGTTATTAATATTGTTTTTCCTATTATAATGTAGTTGTCATTAGTATAGTTCCAAAATTATATTATAACTGCAAAAATTGCAATAATAATGATAAAAAATGCAATAATGATGATAATAATTGCAATAATGATGAAAATGATGATAATGGGGAGGATAACGATAATAATGATGATAATCATGATAATAATGATGATAATAACAGGTTTTGTGTCCATATATAATAAAAAGGTAAAAGAAAAAAAAATCCAAAAAGTCAAAAAAGAGGAAAAATCTTGCGAAATATAGCCTTTTGAGAGTATACTGCAAAATAACGTTTCCATTCATTTGATGATTTGGGGAATTATTAGTGTAATAATGACAATAATTTCCAGAATTGTATTAATCATGACAATAATGATGATAAAGTGAAAATAAAGAGAATTTAGATAACATTTGGTGATTATTAATTTATTCTATTATGATTATTATTAGCATTATTATTATTATTATTATTAATACTATTATCATTATTATTATTATTATTATCATAATTATAATTATTTTTATTGCTATTATTATTATTATTATTATTATTATTATTATTGTTGTTATTATTATTATTATTATTATTATTATTATTAATTTAATTATTGGTATTATTGCTAAAAAGTTTATTATAACTATAACAATAATAATAACAATAATAATAATAATAATTGTAGTGTACGGCTGCGCACTCGCCGACTCTAAGGTCGATCTCGCCTGGACTGACATCATCCTCGGGCGCCGAGTGGTTGAGGCCGGGTCTTTACCATGCCACATGCCTGCCTTCTCTACCACGGAACAAAGGACGTGGGGAACTCTGCGATGCTGCCATTGACTTGGATGAGACGTCCCGGGCTCCGCTTCCACCAACGAGGCGGGCAGTGTTAAGAAATAATGTGAACATGGTTATAAAAAAACCCAAACGAACGTATTCTAAACCCAAAGTCTCGTTACTTGGATGGTGTTAAAGTCCCCGGGAGAAAAATAAAAGATTTTTTCATTTCCCAAGTCCCATACCGTAGATAGTTACACCCGAAATGTAAATTACCAGTTCTTCTGGGTATCCTTTCCTTCCAAATGTCAAAATAGCCCCTGAAGGGAGAAAGGTCGTTTGATAGTTTTTTTTCTCTCCCCCTCTCTTTCACGGTTGTTTGGGTCGTTGGTTTTGTTTGGACTCCGGACTATGGGGTTGGTAGTCCAACACTTATTTGCATATCTTCTTCTTTCGCGCCATGCCTGGGGCATGGCCTGAAGGGCCCTTTTTCTGGTAATAAATACCCCTAGTTTTGTGAGGGAAAACAGTTCGGTCCTGACTTCTGTGCCAATAGTGGTTCCGCTCTCGGTGTTTTGTGCTCGCTTTGGATTTACTTCGTTTTGGGATTTACCTCGCTTCACCCCAGGATTGACAAACTCGTTTTTTATAAAAAGCTAAGTATTTATTGGTTTGGGTTGTGGGAGACACCTTGGTCTCTTTTGGACTTTGGCGTGAGACACGCTTCATCACCATCTGTGGGGTGCACTCTTTCACTGTCCCAAAGCGGCACTTGGTGAACTCAAAGTGTGAGTATAAAAGGACCACTTCACACAGAAGGAACCTGCTTGAGGATCCGTACCTCCGTGTGCCATTCCTTGATTTAAACTAAGTCAATACTTATTTCCTTCCCTCAGCTCGAGGATCCGTACCTCCTGGGAGGAAGGTTTATTTCAATAAGTCTCGCCCATAATAATTTTCAGGGCATTTTACTTTTTTCTTTCTTTTACTTTTTCTCGATTTTTTGTCTTGATACCTGCCCGACCTTGTGGGTGTCAGGCAGTCCTGATGGTTATTATGTTATTTGGCCCTTTGACGCTAAATTTTTGTTTCTTTTTGTATACACAAGTGTTTTTATTCAGAGTTTATCAGCACTAGTTTATTTTTGTTTTTTTTAACGTTAATCTCCCTTTTTGGGGTTTTTAGATTAACTTGCTCATATTAGAGATTGGTATGTGTTCGTGCTAAAAAACTGTTTAAAAATACTTATGGAGTTGGGACGCCAACTTAGGGGTGAAAAAACATTGAGTCATTTTTGAGTATATCTGGTGTGATTTTCACGTGCACACCCCCGCTGTGATCAAATTGGTGACGTACCATCTATAAACATTTCCCATGACTGAATTCCTGTAGACCTCCCTAAGAGTGCGATTTGCTCAATAATAAATATCATACTATCGTAGAGCTTTCCCCTCGGCCCCAGTCAAATAAAAAAATGATATTTACATCTTAAGTTCTGGTTCGACTAAAGGCTGAATGCTTGAAACTTTCTTGGGCTCGGGGCTCCTTAACACACATTGCTGGTTACTCTATCTCGCAACCCCTGAAAAGGGTGTAAGAAGGCTAGATGAAACGGAGTATATTAAGCTGATACTCTAAACAGACCATAACTTTGCTATACCTGGGTTCCCACTTCCAGCAGGTGGATGCTCAAACTGAAGGGAAGAGGAAGAATTTTATGATCTTGCGTTTTTCTTCCAACACGTCCCCGCAGACGCTCAGCCTACGCTATCTCCCTTTTCACATATACACACTTACACATCCAACATTCAGCACATACATCCTGTACTTTCCTTCCACCCTTCTTTCATACAACATTCACACCCCCATACACAACACCACGGTTTCCCCAACCTACTAAACGGGTGGTGGCAGCGTGGCCGTAGGCCTGGAATCTTTCATCTGTTCACTGCAGACGAATCTTTTCCCAAAAAATCTATATCTCGGTTGAGCCCGAACTCAACCGACATAGTGAATTCTACTGGGGCTACGCCCCGCTACAATATAATAATAAATAAAATAATAATATACTAATATTATTATTGTTATTATTATCATTATTATCATTTTTACTGGTAGTATAATTGCAAAAATTATTATAACGTATAATTACAGTAATAACGACATAATTAGAATAATGATATAGATAACTATTATAAAACGTTTTATTGTTGGTTGCAAAAAAAATATTATAACTGCAATAATTGAAATAATATGATGTAATTGCAATAATATGATAATTAAAATAATGATAATAATGATGATACAGATTATAGCGTTTTGAGAATAGAATGCAAATGTCTTTTTTTACATTCATTTAATGATTTTAGCAATTATTGGGGAAATAATGATAATAATTACCAGAATTATATATTCATGAAAATAATGATGATAAAGTGAGAAAAAAGAGAATTTGGATAACATTGATGATTGTTAATATTTTACTTTATCATTATTATTATCATTATTAAAATTATTATTATTTTATTATTATTATTATTATTATTTTTATTATTTATTATTATTATATTATTCTATTATCATTATTATTATATAAGAATAATAATTATTATTATTATTAGTAGTAGTAGTAGTAGTAGTAGTATTAGTAGTATTAATCTATTATTATTATTAGTATTAGTATTATTATTACTATTATTATTATTACTATTACTATTTTTTTTTCTATTATCATAATTATCATTATTATTTTAATTATTAGTATTATTCCAAAAAAAAAAATTAGACTGTAATAATAACAATAAAAATAATACTAGTATAATAATAATAATAATAAAAATCGTTATAATATTATTAATAGTATATCATTGTAATTATTATCAATATTATTATTTTTACTGGTAGTAAAAATTGCAAAAAACAGTAATATTACAGTAATAGCGATATTAATTAAAATAATGATATAAATAATTAGATAAAACGTTATTATTGTTATTATTAGTGTTATTACTATTATTATTCTAGTTCTTATTAGTATAGTTGCAAAAAATATATAATAACTGCAATAATTGCAATAATGATGAAATACTTGCAATAATGATAAAAATTGCAATAATTATAATAAAGTAATGATGATAATGGGTGATGATAACGATAATAATAATGATGATCATGAAAAAATGATGATAATAACAGGTTTGTGTCCATAATAATACAAAAGGTAAAAGAGAAAGATCCCAAAAGTCCAAAATACGGCAAATCTATGGAAATATAGCCTTTTTAGAGGAACGGTAAAAGACGTTGTTTCAATTTATATGTACTTTTGGTAATAATTAGGATAATTACCAGAAATTTTATTAATCATGAATAATGATGATTAATGTGTAAATAAAGAGAATCTGGATAATATTTCATGATTATTAATATTATTACTATGATGATGATGATGATGATTATTGCTATCATTATTATTACTATTACTATTATTATTATTATTATTATTATTAGTATTATTATTATTATTATTATTACTATCATTATCATTATTATTATTATTATTATTATTGTTATTATTACTTTAGTTATTAGTATTTTTGCCAAAAAATATATCATAACTGTAATAAAACAAAATAATAATGAAAATATAATATTATTATTGTTATTACTATCATTATTATTATTTTTACTGGTAGTATAATTTGAAAAAAAATTATTTTAACAGTAATAATTACAGTAATAAAGATTTTAATCAAATAATGTATAAATGATCATTATAAAAATAATTTATGTTTTATTGTTATTATTATTTTTTATTATTACTATTATTGTAGTTGTTATTAGTATGGTTGCAAAATAATATATAATAACTGAAATAACTGCAATAATAATGATAATATTGCAATAATGATGATAATAATCACAATATGATGATAATGAGATAATGATGATGATAACGATAATAATTATGATAATCATGATAATAATGATGATAATAATACTAATATTGTTCATATATAATAAAAATATAATATAGTAAAGTCGAAAAAGCGACAAAATCTAGCCTTTTGAGATTATACTGCAAAATGACGTTTTTCCATTTATTTGATGATTTTGGCAATTATTAGGGGAATAATGATAATATTTACCAGAATTGTATTAACCATGACAATAGTGATGATAAAAGTGAGAATAAAGAGAATTTGGATAACATTTGATGATTATTAATATTATTACTATTATCATTATTATTATCGTTATCATTATTATTATTATTATTATTATCTTTTTTTTTTTATTATCATTACTTATATTATTATTCCTATTATTATTATTATTATTATTATTATTATTATTATTATTGTATTTTTATTTTTATTATCAATATTATTATTATTATTATTATTATTATTATTATTGCCAAAAATATGTTATAACTGTAATAATAACAATAATGATGATAATAATAAGTATAATAATAACTAAAGTAATAACGATATTAATTAAAATATGTTATAATAATTATTATAAAACGTTATTATTGTTATTATTATTTCTATTACTACTATTATTGTAGTTGTTATTCGTATAGTTGCAAAAATATATAATATAACTGCAATAATAATTATAATAATTGCAATAATGATGATAATATTTGCAATAATGATGTTAATGATGATGAAATGATGATAATGATGATGATAATGATAATAATGATGGTAATCATGATAATATAATGATTATAACAGGAATTGTGTCCATATATAAAAAAGTAAAAGAAAAACAGCAAAATCTTGCGAAATCTAGCCTCATGAGAGTCTACTGCAAATTACTTTTTTCCATTTATTTGATGATTTTGGCAATCATTAGGGTAATAATGATAATAATTACCAGAATTCTATTAATCATGACAATAATGATGATAAAGTGAGAATAAAGATAATTTGGATAACATTTGATGATTATTACTATATTATTATTATTATTATTATTATCATTATTATTATTATTCTCAGTCATCATTATTATTATTATTATTATTATTATGTTGTTTTTTTATTATTATTTTTATTTATTGTTTTATTATATTATTATTATTACTTAATTCTTAGTATTATTGCCAAAATCTATATCATAACTGAAATAATACAATAATATAATAACAGTATATAATAATAAAAATAAAAATCGTTCTAATATTGTTCTTAATATTATTATGGTTATTATTATCATTATTATTTTCTTACTGGTAGTATAATTGCAAAATAGTTTATAACAGTAATAATTACAGTAATAACGATCTAATTGAAAAAATGATATAATAATTATTATAAAACGTTATTAAAAAACTTTATTACTGTTATTATATTGTTATTACTCCTATTTTGTATTTTGTATTAGTATAGTTGAAAAAATATATATTATACTGCAACATTTGCAATAATAATGATAACAATTGCAATAGTGATGTCAAAAATTCAATAATGATAATTTGATGATAAAAATGACAATGATAATGAAAACGATAATAATGATTATAATCATGATAATAATGATCATAATAACAAAATTTTTTTGTTTCCATATATAAAAAAAAATGTAAAAAAAAAAATCCCAAAAGTCGAAAACCGGCAAATTTTGCGAAATATAGCCTTATGAGAGTATACTGCAAAATGACGTTTTTTTCCATTCATTTCATGACTGCCATTATTAGGGTAATGATGAAAACATTACCAGAATTCTATTAATCATGACAATAATAAATTAAAAATGAGAATAAAGAGAATTTGGAAAACATTTGTGATTATTAATACTATTATTATTATTATTATTATTATTATTATTATTATTTTGCTATTATTATTATTATTATTATTATTACATTATTATTATTTTTATTATTACTTTTATTATTATTACTTAATTATTAGTATTATTGCCAAAATGTATTATAACTGCAATAATAACAATAATGATAATAATAAGTATATAATAATATACCATCGTTATAATATTGTTATTAATTATTATTGTTATTATTATCATTATTATTTTTACTGGTAGTATAATTGCAAAAAATTATTATAACAGTAATAATTACAGTAATAAAGATATTAATTAAATATGATATAATAATTATCAAAAAACGTTATTATTGTAATTATCATTGTTATTAGTATTATTTTTGTTTTTGTTATTAGTATAGTTGCAAAAATAGATATTATACTGCATAATGATGATAATGATGATAATGTGATGATAACGATAATAATGAGATAATCGTGATAATAATGATGATAATAACGCTAATTGTGTCCATATATAATAAAAGGTAAAAAAAAAAAAATCCCAAAAGTCGAAAAAGCGGCAAAATCTAGCGAATATAGCCTTATGAGAGTATACGGCAAGATGACGTTTTTCCGATTCATTTGATGAATTGGGGAAATTTTATTAGGGTAATAATGATAATACTTTCCAGAGTTCTATTAATCATGACAATAATGATGATAAAGTGAGAATGAAGAGAATTTGGATAACATTTGAAAGTGTTTAAATATTATTACTATTATCATTTTTATTAATAATAATAATAATAATATTATTATCATTATTATTATATTATTATTATTATTATTATTATTATTATTATCATTATATTATTATTATTATTATTATTAGGGGATTTTAAGCATTTCTGCACTGGCTGTTCTTATTGCCGTTTTTTTTCCTGTTAGGCGAGCCCATAGCAAATGACTAAAGGCTAACAGTTGTCCTTCTCCTTTAAAGTTCTAGCATTTTTTCAGTATTTTTTGCCGTCCCATAAAGCAGTCTTCAGCAGTACTCCAACCTCAGGCCCAATGCCCCATATTTTCAATTCAACATTCAAGATCTTTTGTAACGTTTCCCGAGGGCACCAATCACACTGGAACAACTTTTGCACATCGCAGTTCCCACAAACTTTTTTTTTCCCCTTTTTCAGATCTTGGTGCTTTTCTACCTTCTCTAATTCTTTTTCTGAAATCCTCGTATCTGCAGTACGGCAATATAAATATTAGAGCCTCTTTCCTTCCTTATGAATTACTATAACTGGTCTTTTTGCCTGAATGACGTTATCACATTGTACATTGATATCCACAAAATTTTTCACGGCCTCGTTCTCAAAAACACTCTCTGGGGTGGGTTCATACCACTTATCTGAATGTTCAAGCCCATGTTTCCTACACAAACCCCAGTGTACTTTCTTTGCCACGTTTGTCTTTTGTACTCTTTCTGGGCTAATTTCTCGCACTCTGAAACAATATTTTTGTATGCTTTCACCTCGTTTACCACACATTCTACACAGGGGAAACTGTCGTTGCTCTTTTCTATATAATGCTTCACGTAGTTGGTCCTTATTGCTTGCTCTTGTGCAGCACATAGGAGTGCTCCCGTTCAACCTTCAAATCACTCCTTGACAGCCTTCCCAAGATTTAACCCTGTCTACCTTATCTGGCATCTCTCAAACGAATTGCCCATGCATTGCCTTTCCTGTCCTTTTTTTGTTTGAGCTCTTCTGCCTTTTTCCTTTTGAATTCTTCTTTCTCCATTGTTTCCTCTGTGGGTAGGGTTTTCCTGATGCACACACACCTTTTATAAACACTCTTCTGAGTTTGCCACATAAAACCTAAGCTGTTTTCTTCTCCTTTTACACATTGTTCACACTGATAAGGCCACGACCTCTTCCTTCCTTTCATATATAGTCTGGGTACATCACTTTTTGGGGGTGCATGGCACCATGCATTGTCGGGTTTTTTTTCTTGTCTTTCTGTCGATACTTTTCAGTTCACTCTCTCTCCAGCTTATTATTCCTGCTCCATATCTGAATATTGCTACTGCCCAGGTATTAATTGCAGTTACTTTGTTTTTCCATTCAACTTGGACTTTAGAATTAACCTCAGCCGTCGCTTATACTCCTTCATTGTTTTCTTTTTCATTTCATTCTCCTTCACCTTATCTAATTCCACAATACCCAGATAAGAATATCCTTCTTGTTCAACTTCTTTTATTATCTCATCTTTCGGTAATTCTATGCCCTCACATCTTACAATCTTCCCTCTTTTTAGGACTAGAAACCCCACATTTCCTTTATTCAAATTCCATGCTTATATCAGTACTAAAAAGTGAGTAGTCTGTATTACGGAGTCTATCTGTTCTTCACTCTTGGAAATTAGTTTTAAATCATCCATAAAGAGTAGGTGATTAAGTTTATACTCCTTTTTCCCCCACTCATAGCATATATTTACCTTTCTGAGTAATGACATAATGGTATCAGCTCCCAAAACAAATAACAATGTGACAAAAATATCCCCTTGGAATATCCCTCTTTTAAACATCCACCTCGCCAGTTCCTCTCCATTGGAAGTTAAGGAACTTTCCCCTGCACCATGCTTCTTTGCAAAACTCCCTCACGTTACCCGCTATTCCAAACATTTCCATGCACTCACTAATCCAACTATGGGGAACGAAGTCATAAGCTTTCTTATAGTCTATCCACGCCATAGCCAGATTAGTGTGCCCTTTCCTGCAATCCTTCGGATTGTTTTTTTCAATCAAAACTGATCTTTTGTACCCCGACTCTTTCGCCTGCAACCTTTTTGTTCATCAGGTAGTAGCTGTTTTCTGTCTAGGGAATCGTACATTTGATCAGCTATGATTCCTTCATCAGTTTCCACATCAGTGGGAAAGGGATGTTATCGGCCTATAGTTCTCAACCGTATTCCTTTCCTGGATCCTTCTGGCACAAAAACTGTCCGTCCATGTGTTAACATTTGGGAAGGTATCCGTTCCCATCAAAAACTTATTTAGTTGATCAGCAATTCGTGTGCAAATTGGTCAGGTTTTGATCCAAAATCCCTGGACACCATCTTTGCCTGGAGACTTCCAGTTTGGCATTTTCTTAGCTTGTTTTTGCATTTTCAAAACTTATAGTGACCCCTTCCCGTGAGTGTCTCCCTTTAAATTCATCCTTAACTCAGACAGCCATTTTTGTTATTGTTCCTTCTTCACTGTCCAAATATCACCCCAAACCTCTACTCTCCTCAGCATCTGGTATCTCGTTTGTTCTAAATTTATCCCCATTCAATTCCTTGTAAAAAAATTCTGGTCGACACTAAATGTTCAATTTTGTCTGAACTGGTTAATCCTTTGATCGTATCTCTTAATTTTTGCACTTTTGGCAATCATTCTTTGTTTCAATTCTTCACCACAGTTTTAATACCCTTTTTTATTCACCCGATATTTCTCTTTCAGTCTCTGCAATTTTCATTTTTCTTGTGGCTGAGTTCACCCCTTAAGTCTCTCTTAGTATGTTTACATCTTTCCTTTTTCTTTTGATATCTCCAATGCGGCGTTTCCACAAGATCTTTCTTAGCTCTAAAATTCCCTCTTCTTTAACCCCAGCTGTTTTGCAACCCATACAGTTGCTGCCCTTATCAATTCATTAGTTTCTGTGATGTTTTTGGTTTCAATGTGGCGAATCACTTGATTTACTCTATTCATTTCTCTCTTCAGTTTGTTCTTATCACCCTTTTTAAGGATATTCCTTCTGCTGCTTTATTTTCAACATGAATTTTTCTTAGATTCTCAACAATTACCTTTGACTTTCAGACAAGATATTCTCTAACACATCATCATCTTCGACAACAAAACCTCCATTTTGCGATCATTTCCTCCACATTTACATCATCCACCAATTTTCCTCAAAATCGCCATCCACAAAGTTTCGTTTTTCATCTCCTTTTCTACCCTCCTCCTCATCATTATTAGCTTCTCTTTCCTCTCCCTCTATAACACTTCTTTTTATCATT
The DNA here is from genome assembly GCF_015228065.2 of Penaeus monodon. Taxonomy (NCBI): domain Eukaryota; kingdom Metazoa; phylum Arthropoda; class Malacostraca; order Decapoda; family Penaeidae; genus Penaeus; species Penaeus monodon. Next base: position 19,421,034 of record NC_051411.1, read on the forward strand.
TTCCCAAATCAAATTCTGAAAGCCCCCGTTCTTCGATGGCTCTGGCCTGGTCACATATACGTTCTCAGTCGACTCAAACCCTCCTCTGTTTTCCCCATTCTCTGAAATTTCTTTGCCTGTATCCTCGTTAGGTTTTCCATTTTCATCAAATGGTTTACTTCTGTAAAAACATTCCATAACTACTTTTCTTCTTTATTCCACTTTGTTCTCACATATAGGATAACGACCGGTCTCCGCTGTCGAACCGGAGAACACCTGCCGGGCGAGGGACCTTCACATAAAGTTCCAGCCCATTCACGCCCTTGTCTGGGTTATTTTTTATTTGGCATTACACTCATAAAAGGATTGTGGTAATAAGGTGTCACAACCACCAGTATTTTTATCGTGATACCATCACTAGGGAGGTTGCTATTCAAAACTAAAGAGTCCCCCCCACCCATTTTTAATTATTATTATTATATTATTATTATTATTATTATTATTATATTATTATTGTATTATTATTATTATTATTATTATCATTATTATTATTGCTGTAATCATTATCACTGTTACTATTATCATTGTTATTATTATTTTTATATTATGATTTTTATTGTTTTTATTATTGTTATTTTTTTATTATTTTTTTTTTTAGTAGTAGTATAGTAGCAGTAGTATTACTTAATTATTAGTATTATTGCCAAACATGTATTATAACTGTAATAAAAAACAATATTAATAAAAATAAGTAAAATAATAATAAAAAAAATTGTTATAATATTGTTATTAATATTATTATTTTTATTATCATTCATTATTTTTACTGGTAGTATAATTGCAAAAATAATTTTTATAACATAGCCGAAACCTAATAGCATAAAACTAACCTAAAATTAATAGCATAATCTAACTTAACCTAAGCCTAACCTCACCCAAAGCTAACCTTACTTAAACCTAAAACCCAATCTATGCCACCCCCTTATCCTAATTGACAACGTAAGTATTGGGCGTGATTCTAAGCTATGACATCCCGCAATTTGTCGACTCCATGTTATGGTCCTACAAAAGACGCCAGCAAATATTAAATTTTATGGGTACCTGATAACTTTCAGTAAGTGTAAAAACGTACTTGGAGTACTGTATCAATTATGTTGCAGAACAGTCAACTGAATTATAGAGGTAACCCTTGAAGTGATTCTGCCACAAATAAAAAGTGAAAGTAAAGTAAAATGGAAATGTATGCTAATTGAAAATAAGTGTACAAAGGTTAGGCTTAGATTAGTTTGGGTTAGATTTCGGTTAGGGTATGTTAGGTTTGGGGTTGGGTTTTGGTTAAACTGGTTTGAGATGGGTTTTAGGTTTCTAGTTAGTTAGGTTATTTTATTAGTTTAGGTTAGGTTATGTCATTTTATTAGTTTTGTTTAAGTTAGGTTGTTAGGGTACATTAGGTAAAGGGTAGGTTAGTTATGTTTTATTCGTTTAGGGTAGGTTCGGTAACGGGAAATTTGCTTTAAACAGTAAATGCTGATGTAGTTATTCTTTTTCTCTATTTATAATATATATAAAATATATTATATATATATATATATATATATATATAACGTCAATAATATATGGTTAACATTTTTTTTCTTTTTTGATGATAGAAACATGCAAAGAAAGTGAATAATGTAGTCATCATAGAAAACACAATGTCCGATTATTATAAGGATAAACAAAGATCATGTAGAACGGAAAAATTTAAACGTAGAATCATTCTATACAATTACTGAACGTGCTTTTTAGGTGAATTATAGATCCCCAAATCAATAACTAAAAATAAAATGAATTTATTTATTACTATCCAACACAAGGTTTTTTTTCGAAGTTTCAAAATCAACATTGCTAGAAGTTTAGTGTTTCCTTATACCTAAATGAATACCCAAATGCATTTTCCAAAGGTCCTAAAATGAATACTTTTAAATGTCAATTGTTTCCTTATACTAACCCCAACCGAACTTTTCCGAACCTAACCAAGCTTAGCTACATAGAATAACAAATTTTAGTCTAACCTTACGATTTAGCCTACCCACAATCATAACCTATGCGTCACTTAAACTAACCCATATCTAACCTAACCTAAACCCAACCTATACCCAACCTAAATTAACGATTGAGCCATAACTTAATATTTCTAACCCTTTCTAAACTGGGTAACGATTCTAACCAACCATTCTAACCTAAATGTAACCTAAACTAACCTACCCCCTATCTAACCTAGGCTAAACCTAACCCAATCCAACTTATCTAACATAACCTAAACTATTGTTATTATTACAGTTATAATATATTTTTTTGAAAATAAAACTAATATTAAACTATAAAAATAATGATAATAATGATAATAATATTAATATAATAATAATAATAATAATAACAATAATAATATTATTATTAATAATGATAATAATAATAATAATAATAATAATTTTAAAGATAATAATAATAATAATAGTAATAATAGTAATAATCATGAAATGTTATCCAAATCATCTTTATTCTCACTTTATCATCATTATTATCGTGATTCATAGAATTCTGGTAATTATTACTTATTGCCCTAATAACTGCCAAAATCGTCAAATAAAACCGAAAAACTTCATTTTTAAGGAACTCTCAAAAAGCTATATTCCCCTAGATTTTGCCGTTTTTCGACTTTTGGGATTTTTCTTTTACCTTTTATTATATATGGACAAAATTCCCGTCATTATCATCATGATTTCATTATCCTTATCGTTATCATCACATTATGATCATTATCATCATTATTGCATTATTATCATCATTATTGCAATTATTATCAATATTATTGCAATTATTGCAGTTATAATATATATTTTGCACTAATAATTTTTTATATCATTAATTTAATTATATCGTTATTACTGTAAATTTTTACTGTTATAAAAATTTTTTTTTCAATTATACTACCAGTAAAAATAATAAAATTGATAATAATAAAAATATAAAATTAACAACAATATTTAACTATTAATATTATTATTATTATTATATACTTATTATATTATTATTGTTATTATTACAGTCTAATATATTTATTGGAAGTAATACTAAAAAATTAAAGTTTAAAAATAAAAATAATAATATAATAATAAATAATAACAAAAAAATAATAATAAAATGATAATAATAATAATAAAAATATAACAATAATAATAATAAAGAAAATAATATAATATAATAATAATAATATAATAATAATAAAAATAATAATAAGGATAATAATAATATTAATAACAACAACACAACAACAACAACACCAACAACAACAACAAAAACACAACACACAACAACAACAATAATGTAATAGTAATATATTAGTAACGAAATGTTATCCAAAATTTTCTTATTCTCACTTTTGTAATCATTATTGTCATGATTAATAGAATTCTGGTAATTATTATCATTATTACCCTAATAATTGCATCATCAAATGAATCGGAAAAACGTCATTTTAGAGTATACTCTCGAAATGCTTTTTCGCTAGATTTTGCGCTTTTTCGACTTCTGGGATTTTTCTCTTTTACTTTTTTTATTAGAAATATTTTTAAACACAAATTTTGTTTTAATTATCAATTTTTCTTATCAATTTTTTATT
>NC_051411.1:19434773-19437273 GCF_015228065.2 Penaeus monodon
ATTCATTTTAGGACCTTTGGAAAAATTGATTTTAGGTATTCATTTAGGTATAAGGAGATAGTAACAATATATCAATGTAATGTTGATTTTTGAAGCATCGAAAAATTTATTTTGGGTAGTATAGTAATAAAGATTTTCCTTTTTTTAATTTTGTTTATAGATTGGGTATCTATAATTTAACGAGACATACTCCCCTACAAAGCACGATCAGTAATTGCTTAGTATGATTCTAGGCTTAAATATTTTCCGTTCTACATGATCATTGTTTATCCTTATAATAATCGGACATTGTATTTTCTACGCAAGTATCTCCCCCCCTCCCCCCCCCCAAAAAAAATATATATACATACATACATACATGCATATATATATATATATATATATAATATAATATATATATATATATATATATATATATGCATTCATATTTAAAATTCGTAATATAATAACATTAATAATTCCTCACAGAAGTATAGATTTCTCCGAGAGGATATATATAGATATACAAGCATATATATTGTAATTGAAATAAATAGTCAAAGAGAAGAAACTGCATCAGCAGTTAATTCTCCAGTTAATTCCAGCTTTACTAATCAACCTAACCTAAAATAATAAACAGAACTAAATCTAACCTTTCCTAAGGAAACCTAATCTTTACTAATAAATATCATCTAACCGAATCTAACCTAACTTGACCTAACCTAACTTAAATAAAACTAATAAACATAGTATAACCAAGCCTAAACTTAACCTAACCCACCTAACCCATCTTAGCCTAAACCCACCCATCCTAACCGAAATTTTTACCTACCCTTTATACACTTAAATTGCTAATTAGCATACATATCCATTTTGCATCATTTTCTTTGTTTTTAACGTACTAATTTTATTCAACAAGCATATGGATTTCAGATTAAAATCACTCTAGGTTATGCCTTGTCGAAAGCAATAACTTCTGCATATAGTAGTTTATTACTTATACACTTATACTTATACTATTTTCTTTGCAGATAATTTTTGAATAACTTCTAAGTATTCGAAACTTATCTGCAAAGAAAAGTGTATAAGCTAGATAATATACACGGTCCATTGATTTTCATTCAATCAAAAAATCGCTGTTCCCTGTCATTCCAGTATTCCAGTATTTACGTTAATTCTTGCAATCTTGCGTCGCCCTGCGTGAAATACACATGTCAGATTTCCAGTGTATGGCATACCGATGGAAATACATTAAAAAGTAAACACTGATGGTGCTTCTTTTGTTTTGTTTAGGTTAGGTTTACGTTATGTTATGTTCAGGTTAGGTTAAGTTTCGTTTAGGTTATGTTAAATATGTTAGGTATGTTAGGTTTGGCTATATCTATATTATGTTTGGTTAGGATTAGTTTAGGTTAGGATATGTTGGGATTAGGTTAGGTTTAGCTATCTCTAGGCTTGGTTATGTTAGATATGTCAAGTATGTTAGGTTAGGTTATATCGATATTAGATTTGGTTGGGATTAGTTGAAGTTAGTAGGATATGTTAGGTTTAGCTACGTTTCAGTTAGGTTAGGTTATATTAGGTTAGGTTTGGGTTCAGGTAGGTATAGTTTAGTTGATGTGTAGGAAAGCATTTGACATCTAGCAATGTTGATTTTTAGGCCTTCGAAGAAATCTATTTTGTGAAAGTCTGTGATATATATATGTATTTTTTCTATTGTATATTATGGGATATTTCTGATTTTACGAAATATATGCTTGTATCAGAAATTGAAGAATAGTAGTCGTATAATTTCATTCTGGGCTTTAACTATATTCCATTCCAACTGTTTAATTATTAATATGGTCGTTAGTTGGATTAACCAGATTTTGCCTTTCATTTTTCCTGACGAATATAAATAATTACCCAAAATCAAACTTAATCTAATCTAAACTAACAAACGTAACCTAAACAAAACAACGAAAAATAACCTAACATGATCTAACCGAAATCTAACCTAGCCTAACCCTAACCTATCTTAACCTAATTTCACCTGACCTAACTAAAACTGATAGATATAACATAACCTAACCCAAACTTAACCTAATCTAACCAAACTTAACTTGACCTAACATAATCTAACCTAACATAAAATTAAGCTAAGCTAATCTAACCTATCCTCTCCAAATGTAATCAAACCTAACCTATCCTAACTTTACCTAAACCTAATAAGCATAACCTAACATAGCCGAAACCTAATAAGCATAATCTAACCTAAACCTAAACTTAATGAGCATAATCTAACTTAACCTAAGCCTAACCTCACCCAAAGCTAACCTTACTTAAACCTAACCTAATCTATGCCACCTACCTTATCCTAATTGACAACGTAAGTAGTGTCGTGATTCTAAGCTATGACATCCAGCATTTTGTCGACTCCATGTTATGGTCCTACAAAAGACGCCAGCAAATATTAAATTTTATGCTACCTGATAACTTACAGTAAGTGTACAAACGTACTTGGAGTACTGTATCAATTATG
>NC_051411.1:19438788-19458788 GCF_015228065.2 Penaeus monodon
GTGTGCGTGTACGTTGTGTGTTACTGTGTTAGTGTATGTGTGTGTTATCCATGCAGATTTCTCAATGCTTCAATTACTGCTTTAATGGAGAGGCTTCCAAGTGCTGTTCCCTTCACGTGGACTGAGCCAAGTTGTTTATGGTACAGCGTTCGCACACATGAATCCGGGCGAATCCATGAATCCAAGAACTCATCGTCTACCTAACCGTTGCTGATAGCTTTGTTGCTGCTCAACTTTTTGAACCTGTGATCCTCCCAAATATTATTGGCCAACTGCCTTTCAGACCCTCAATAATATTTAGTCCTACGAATCCACGCTCCCTCGCCTGCTCGATCACTCACTCATTCACGCACCCCGCCATACACAAATAAACAAACACGCACATGCAATATATGTATATATATATGTATATATATATATATATATATATATATATATATATATTATATATATATATATATATATATATATATATATATATGTGTGTTTGGGTGTGGTTGTGTGTGTGTGTGTGTGTGTGTGTGTGTGTGTGTGTGTGTGTGTGTGTGTTTATAATATATATATATATATATAGATATATATATATATATATATATGTATGTATGTATGTATGTACACAACACCACACACACACACACACACCCCCACACACACACACACCACACACACCACACACACACAACACACACAACAAACACACAACACACACCACACACAAACACACACACACACACACACACAACACACACACACACACACACAACACACACATACACACACACACACACACACACACACACACACACACACATATTATATATATATATATATATATATTATATATATATTATATTATATATATATATATATGTGTGTGTGTGTGTGTGTGTGTGTGTGTGTGTGTGTGTGTGTGTGTGTGTGTTTGTGTGTGTATGTGTGTGTGTGTGTGTGTGTGTGTGTGTGTGTGTGTGTGTGTGTGTGTGTGTGTGTGTGTGTGTGTGTGTACATACATACATACATACATATATATATATATATAATCTATATATATATATATTATATATATATATATATTATATTGAAACGCTTGGTATGGATAGAAGGAATTGAGAAACAATAGCTGGTTTTCCCTTTTAATTTCAAAATGGTATAAAGTACACAAATTGCAATCTTGACTTTTGCCCATGCTTCCTCCTGAGCACACAGCTGACACAAAGCCTATCTGCACTGATGCAGGTCTGCACATTGCATATTACAAAACAAAAGAACAATCTTAGTTTGATTCTGCCCTTCAATATCGCAGAAAACTTAAATAAGGATAATACTGTCTATACCTTGTTCAGTGCAAAATTATTCATTGTTCTCGCGGAAGACAATATACTTTGCGCACTTGATTATCAAATTTAACGTATTGCACACACTTCCCAACCCATTTTTTTATATCTTTTTGTTTTTTGTGTTTTGGGGGTGTTGTGTGTGGGTGTGTGTATATGAGTGTATATATAGATACATCTAAATATCCAATCATATAATGTTACAAGACGAGTGAAAATCAATGCAAGTGCACACCACCAATCGCCCGAATGCGACTGGGTGGGTGCGTCCGTGCACACACGCATCGCCGCGCGTGCGCTGATTAAATAATTTAGGTAAATCAACCTAGATTACGATGAAGTTCCTGTTCCCTTGGCAAGAACTTACCCTCGATTGCCTACCTAACCATTGGTGGGCAAGCAGCCAAGTCGTGCCGGTCCCAAGCCTGGGTAAATACGGAGGTTTGGCGTCAGGAAGGGTATCCGGCCATAAAAGATATCTGCCCTAACCCATGATCATTGCGACATCATATAACGAATGGGATAAAGCTAAGAAAATGAGCCGTGGTAGCCAAGTTGGTTAGAGAATCGGAATCAAGGCTGTCAGACGGCAATCCTGAGTTCGAAGGTTCGAGTCACCGGCGGGCGTTGTTCCTTGGGCACGGAACTTCACCTCGATTCTCGATTGCCTACATAGCCACTAGGTTGCGGCAAAGCCAGCCCAATCGGTGCGGTCCCGGGCCGGGGTGTGTGGAGAAGGGTTGGCGTCGGGAATGGGCATCCGGCCATAAAAAGATATCTGCCAGAACCAAACCATCATGGCGACCCCATCTAAGAAGGGGATACAAGCTAAGAAAAAGAAGAGAAATTATGTTGCAGACAAGTACTTCATATTAATGGACAGAAAAGAAAAAACAAATGATGGAAAGTGCTGAGAAAAAATAATGGTAAAGACCGGCTTGTAAGACATCTTGAAGAAAAGGAAACTAAAGTTTATTGGTCATGTGATGAGAAGTAAAAGTATTGAGAAAAACTGATAGGGATGGTGATAGGAAACAGAGGAAGAGGCAAACCGAAGACAAGATCACTGAGCGACATCAAAGAATATTGTGGTTTGTCGATGTTACAAGTGGAAAGAACAAGCGCCAAGATCACGTTGCGTGGCGACGGTTGGTGGAGAGATCCACAGCGTCTCAAACATAATTTATTGATGATACATATATATATAATATACTATATATTTTTTTTAACAGTAGGTTCATGTATGAGCTCGCCGTTTGTCACAGCATGATACTTAATGTAGTTTCCTGTGTGATGCTTTTGGAGTGAGTAAGTGGTAGGATCCCCAGGTCTTTCCACGTGAGTGCAGTGTTACCGTTTAGGTAATCATTCTCTACTATTCTATCCGGGATTGGGACCAGCACGATTTGCGGCTGGCTGCGCCACACATTTGCTAGGTAGCAATCGCGGTGAAGTCCTTGCCAAGGGAACAACGCGCGGCCGGTGACTCGAACCCTCGAACTCGATGCCATCGTGCTAGTCTTGAGTCGAAGCTCTAACACTCGGCCACCGCGCGCTTAGAATGCTATATATATATATATATATATATATATATATATAAATATATGTATACATCAAAGATATTTGCGGGTTTCCGATGGGTGCAAGTGGAAGAAAAGCGCAAGATCGAGTAAGTGGCGAGAAAGGATGGTGGAGATGTCACGGCTGCTCAAACATGAAACATACACGTATTGATGATGATGATATACATGTGATTATATGATGCGTGTGTGGAATAGATATGTATACATATATATGAGACATATATATACACACACACACATATATATATATACATAATATATATCTATATATATATATATCATCATCATCATTAACGGAGGTTAACGTCTGAGGCGCCGTGGTCACAGCATGTTAACTCATATGCAGGTTCACGTCTGTGATGCTATGGAGTGAGTAAGTGTAGGGTCCCCAGTTCCTTTCACGGAGAGGAGTGCCAGTGTTACCTTTTTAGGTAACATTCTCTTTATTTTTATCCGGGCTTGGACCAGCACTGACTTGAGCTCGGCTTGGCCACCCAGTAGGCTAGGCAGGCAATCGAGGTGAATGAAGTTCCTTGCCCAAGGGAAAAACGCGGCGGTCGGTGAATCGAATCCTCGAACTCAGATTGCCGGTCGTGACAGTTTGAGTCCGACGCTTTAACACAGTCGACCACCGCAGCCTTTGACGATCATGTGCTCCATGATTTTCTTGGCAATTTAGAGCGGTGGTTTGCCATTTGCCTTCCGCCCAGGTGGTGTTTTTATCGAGTCACCATCTCTAATTTACCCGGCACTGACTTGGGCTGACTTGGTCCCCCAGTGGATAGCAGCAATCGAGGTGAAGTTCCTTGCCCACGGGAAAAACGCGGCGGTCGGTGACTGGAACCCTCGAACTCAGATGCCGTCGTGACAGTCTTGAGGTCCGACGGCTCTAACCATTCGGCCCACCGCGGCCCAGATATATATATATATATATATTATATCTAATATTATATATATATTATATATATAATCTATATATACACCAATTTAATATGTATATAAATATACACTCATATATGCAACAACACAAACACATCTGATCTTAGGATGTGTGTGTGGTGTGTGTATGTGTTGTGGTGTGTGTGTGTGTTTGTTGTGTGTGTGTGGTTTCTATTATATATGGTGTGTGTGTGGTGTGTGTGTGTGTGTTGTCGTGTGGTGTGTGAAATCTAAATAGATAAGATTATAATATATATGTGTGTAAGTGTAGCAGCCCAATTAGAAAGTAAAGCATGAATGAAAATGTTTTAAAAGACTATATTTCAAAGTTGAATATACATTAGACGGGGTATTGGAAGCGGTTGTTTACTCAACGGCAATGTGTCGCCGACAGCACCAGGCCCTAGGGTTTGGAGGTGTAAATTACATTCTTGTACTAGTTTATCCATCCTATTATTGTAAATTTATATTTTTGTAAGTTTGTTAGTATTCAGTGATGGATTTAATTGAATTAAGGTAGGAATTATTGCAAGTTTAACAGGATATATAAACCACGTGGCCACAGTGTTTATATTCCCGTTGTTTTGTTTGCGGTTTTTCCGCATTGAGTACGGACATGAAGAGAAGCATAAGGATGAATATGTTGAAATGTATTTCATCAGTTATAGAGAAAAAGGGAAAGAAAGCAACAAGAATGTTTTCTCAGAATCCATGAAGTATTCATTAAGGTAAACAATTCCAACAAAAAGGGCGACAGGCCGCAGCGAAGTACTGTATATATACATATATATATATATATATAATAATATATATATATATCTATATATTATATATAATATATATGTATAAAAGATATAGTATATATATATATATATTATATATATATATATATATTATATATATATTATATATAGAATTATATATAATATAATATATATAATGTACTATATATATGTATATGTGTGTAGTGGAGTGAAAGTTGGAGGGTCAATATAACAATTGAGATTATACAGATGACACTAATACTAATAGCCCCAGAAACGGAAACAATTTCAAAATATATTGAAAAAGGTTGGAACGAAAGTGAGAAGAAAGGTCTTCAGATATAAAACACCAAGACGGAATTGTATGGTGATACAGGAAGAATATCACACCAAACTGCTCTTTGAATATCAAAGGTGAGAAAATAAAGAAGTTGAGGAAATTCCACGACTTGGGTAGTTGATAACATCAGATGAAAGAAGTGTATGAAATAAAGAAAAGAATTGGTTTATGCAAAGGAAGTCTCAACAAGATGAGTGCATGTCTTTAAGAAGCGACAGTTGAAGGTGAAAACCAAGTTAGAGTGTGAGAATGTTAGTTTGGGCAGTTTGCTCTTATGGGTGTGATGATTGGATAGTCAATTGAAAATTATGAAAGAAAATTAAAATCAGTAGAAAGTGTTCCTCAGGAAGAAGCTCAGGATTTCGGACAGAAAGAGTTACTAATGAAAGAAGTTATAAGACGAGTAGGAGTTAAAAGAACCTTGATGAAAGTTATTCAGGAAAAGACAGATGCAACTTTAGGGACACTAAGGAGATGAAAGATAGAAGGAAAGAGAAGAAGCAGGACGTCATCACCAGCTTGAAACAAAGATCTCAATATGGGCAGTAAGTGACTTAGAATGCTAAAGTTGTCAACAGACAGGAAAACGGGATGGAAAACCATGATCGCAACGCCCGAAAGGACAAGAACTAGAAGAAGAAGGACTATACATATAAATAAACAAACCTCCCTGATCAGGACTCGAACCTAAGTCACTTCGGTATGAAAACCGAGGATAGTGCCTAAACCATGCGTAAAGTTTGAGTTCCTATCCGGGAGGGTTGTTATTATCGATATCAATGAGGGCATGCAGATTATTCCATCTTTATAATATCTTCTTCAAGTGCCTGCCTTTCTATCTATATCTATGTATCTAATCTATCTATCATCATATATATTTAATATTTATTGATTTATATTGTATGCATCATATCATGCACACACACAACAAACTCCAGCCTCATAATACTGAGCACCTATATATATATATATATATATATATATATATATAGATAATATATTATATAATATATATGCAGCTTTTGATAAGTCTCCCCTGCCAGGTCACAGCCTCTCCCTCATCAAGACTTCCTGCAGTGCCTCCTCGTGGCCCACACATGGGTAACTGGGCACCTTGCAGTCCAGGCTAAATCTGTAGGGGATCTCGGAGCAGCAGGATGGCCCCAGAGTTACTGGCTATGGCCCACCAGGTGTGGGGACACGCTCTGGGCTCCGTACCAAATCCTACCCCCTACCCCAGGGTAATAGGCTCTTGGGGGGTGGGCCTTGCCATGGCCTCCTTCCCCCCAGAAAGACCCACTGCAACGTCAACCGATAAATGGAAATGCTGGGGGAAGCGGTGTTGTCCCTCACACCCAGCAGTAAGGGGCTGTGGTCCCCCTGGGAGGGCAATGTCGAGCACAGGATTGGAACGAGAGTTTACTATCCCGCTTGTGCCCCGCAGGCGCCAACCCTACCTTGCCTTGTGGGGCAAAGCCCTTGGGAACCCCACAGGCGGAATAGGCGGTCCCACAGCTGCCGACCCCTTTATTTGGGTCTGTGTCGGCGGGTGGCGGCAGAGGTGGCGTTTGCACCAGAGTGACCACCAAGGCTTAATCTCAGGCCATGATTTACGGGTAGGAGCTGGAACATCTGGTCTTGCGGCAGGATCTGAGCGGTTACCTATGCATCTCGGGACATGAAGCAACTGGAGTTGAGGTGGATGCCCTCTCACAGAGGTGAGAAGACCGGGTAGCAGCACGATCAGTGTGTGTGGTTACACCTACTACTGGTCGGGCCCGCAGCAATGGTCACCACCTCCAGGGTGAGCCATAGCCATCTCCAGCCGACTTCAGCCTCGGTAGTTGAGGTGACCCCGGGTTTTGATGAGCGTATTATGGCATTGAGACTGAAGCATGTTTTTGGGCTTCTTGTCTCTTATTGCTGTATACGCTCCTACCGATGTATATAAATTGATGTGAAAGAGGCGTTCTATGCCAAACTCGCATCTGTGGCAGACGATTCCCCCCGGGTGAGATTTTGGCTTTGTTCTGGGTGACTTAAATCCGGTATCCGGCTGTGCCCGAGCTGGCTATGAGATGTCTGTCGGCCCCATGGCTTGGGAGCTGATCCCAGCAGCGTAAATAGCCTCCTTCTTCGGGATTTTGCTAGGTCCCAGAAAATGAGGATCTCTGGCTCCTGGTACCAGCACTCCAACCAGCATCGCTGGTACAGGGGCCCAAAGGGAGATCGCCCACATTCTTGTTAGCACGCGATGGAGGATCCTCCAAAAACTGCAGGGTTTACCGGAGTGCCAAGTTCTTTGGCACCGACCATAGGCTGGTTGTGGCTACCCTGCGGATCCACTTCAAAACCCCCCGTCCCTCCAGTGGCCACCCTAAGGTGTTTCATCTGGACGACTAAGGGGGGAGGAGTGTGCCTGTGGGTTCACCATGGCAGTCTCTGACCGATTCACAGAACTCAACAACCTGACGGACCAGTTGCTCTGTGGGAGTTCTTCAGTGCATAACACTCGAAGCAGCTCAGGAGTCCATGGCTTATGCCCAAGGGCAAGGCAAAATTTCCATCTCCCTGGAGACATTAGAGGCCACTGAAGGTGTCGAAGGCCGGCTGAAGGGGAATCAAATTTTGCGTCGTTCCAGGGTTGCGTAGGGCTCGGACACTGCCTGAGAAGGGACAAGGAACAGTTCATCGGGAATCTTGCTGAGGAGGTCAAAGGGCCAATTTCTTGGTAAATGACCTTCGCCCTGCCTACCAAGCCCTGAGAAAACTGAACTCTAAGTCCTCCTCACAGATGACTGCAGTCCGATCAGCGGATGGACGGATCATCTCAGATCATGTTGGGGTCCGTGAACGTTGGGCTGAGTATTTTGACAGCTGTCCAGGTAGACCCTCCAACATTAGCTCGGATGAAAGCGATGTCTCAGTGCCTGTGCCAGACCCACCCACAGCGAGGAACCTCCTACCCTAACAGAGGTTAGAATGGTGATTTCCAAGCTAAGTGGGAAAGCGCAGGTATATGTGATATCCCTGCGGGAAATGCTAAAAGGGTGGAGGTGAACCTATGGCTCTGGGCCTGCATAAGTCCGACTGCCATCTGGCAGCTGTACCATTCCCTGACCTGCTGAGGGGCGTGGTCAAGTGCCAGAGGCGATGAAGGCAAAGGGGATCGTTGGGACTGTAGCAACTACCGGGGGCATTACCTGCTCAGATACCAGGCAAGGTTCTCGCCCACATTCTTCTGAAACGGATCCGCAACCACCTACTGAGGCATCAGAGACTGGAGCAGTCTGGATTACTCCTGGCAAGTCCACGATAGACTGTATACTAGCGCTTCGAGTAATTGTTGAACGCCTTCGTGAGTTTGGTTGTGGGTTGCTTGCAGCCTACCAACCTCAAGAAGGATTAGACTCGGTGCATCGGGAATCGCTATGGAGATCCTGAGACTCGGAAATTATGACACAGATTATTGGCCTGATAGCAAGCCTTATACTGGTACTGAAAGTGCTGTAAAGTGTGGTGGGGGGATGTCGAACTTCTTCCTGTCATTCGGGGTGAGGCAAAGCTGCGTCCTTGCACCAATACTTTTCAACATGTATGGATGGATAATGGGGAGAGCTACTAAACCAAAGTCGTGTGGAGCAACACTAGGCAATATTAAGGTCTCAGACTTGACTTTGCCGACGATGTTGCCATCCTATCTGAGTCCCTGGAGTCACTTGTGGCCCCCTCTTGATGCATTTAGCAATGAGGCAAAACCCCTAGGCCCAGAGGTCTCCTGTACCAAGACCAAGATTCAGGACTTGGGGGCCTGTTAGAGGAACCCTTCAGTTGATCCATGCTTGCGGCGAGGACGTTGAAGTTACAGAAAGTTTTACTACCTTGGGAGCGTAGTCCATATCTTTTGGGTTGTCAGACCAGGAAGTCAGTAGACGGATTGGTCCCGGCAACAGGAGCCATGAACTCGATCAACAAGAGCATTTGGAGATGTTGGTACCTATGCAGAAGGACCAGGGTGCGTGTCTTCAAGCCTTGATACTACCAGTTTTTCTCTATGGAAGCAAAAACAGTGTCTTGGAGTCTCACCTTGATGCCTTTTGTAACAATCCCTTCGCCGGATCATGGGGTACGTTGGCAGGACCGCGTGTCCAACTGGCGGTTTCACCTTGAGACTGGATGGGACCTGTTACTTGCATAATCTGGGATCCCAACTCAGGCTATATGGCCACCTAGCTTGTCTCCTGTGGATGACTGCCCGGGTGATGACCTAGGAGATCATGGATTGGGCAGCTCGATGAGACCTGTTGCGAGGAATTAGAGATGGGCTGTGGGGCCCGCCTGGAGACTCGCCTACTCGTTATCGAAATAATCTCTTTACTTAAGAGGATACCTTCGGCGAAGTAGAGGATGTATATTTTTTTTTTGTTCAAATCATCGGAATTTACAGCTTTTGTAAAGGAACTTTGTTACAGTATAAATAAAAGACCGGAATCTTTATCACATCAACAAGATGGTACTATAAAAATAAAGCCTTGTTTCTGTGATGACATCGATTTTTTGATGACTGCAACGGCATATATTTGTCCGATTCTCTTTCAAATTTTTCCATAAGTAGACAAAAAATAGCTATCTTCTGCTCGATTTAAAATTTGTCAGTCAGTTTTCAAGAAAAAATGGGCTATTTGGAATTTATGGTACAGTCACTTTCTTTAGTGATAAAATAGAAAAGCCATCAATTTTTACTAAAATCAAATTTAATATTATATATATTAAAAATATATTTTTAAAAATTTTAAAATTATAAAATATATTAATATATAATATATAATATTTTATTTATATATATATGTGAGGGGGTATAAGATTACTCTAATATCAACATGGGAAAATAAAAATTGGTGTAAAACACACGCTGAACGAAACAAATTTTTAACTTAAATAATACGAATAGACAGAAAAAATATACGTGACAAAAAATATCGGAAATAAAGACGATTAAATATATTGCAAGAAATCCCGGGGAAAAAAGATAAAAGATTAGCACGGGACACAATTCGTGGGGCAGATGAATTGGAAGTTGGGTGAGCAGTGAGATGGGTAGCCCAAATGTTTTTCGTTACCGTCGGTATACCTGGGGAAAAAACAGGGCGATGAAAATAGGTGTGACTGATCCAAGTGTAGTTAGGTCGCTATTTCCTGATGGGCTGGGTCATCGAAATTCATAGGTCCGCCCTTTATCGGTCTCAGGGTGATTTTCCTAGATCAAAAATGCCAGTTTCTCCAAAAAGGTCAAAGTCGCGGGTTTATCCCTGGGACGGTTTTGCGACCCCGGGGATATGCAAAAACCGGGAATTTAAGAAGGTTTTACATCTGTGTATTGTAACTGATATATTTTTCAGGTCAGACGTTTGCGTTGTTAAACTCTAAATATAAATGTTTCAACGCTTACCATGCTACCCCAAAATCGTCCCGTTTTTTGGTAAAAAAAAAGGGGAATTTTATTTTTAAATGGGGGTAAAATTCCTTTGATCGGGGGAACTCTAAAGATGATATACGAAGAGACAGCAAACATTGGCAGTTCTTGTTTGATGCACGTTACAGGGTTTGGCGCGGGCAGGCCTAAAATAACCCCGGGAAAGTTACAGGTCTAACACACGGGAGGGCCTTCTGCATCCGTCATAGAGCTTGAAAAAGTACAAGCCCTGGGCCTTACAGGCTTTAGAGAGGACTAGGGGGGAAAGGTATATTTAAGTATAAAAATAAAAGTATTGGCAACAAGAAAAAAAAACTTTTAGTATTTTCAATATTTTATAAAAATGTTTTATTTTTTTGTATTACTTTTGTTTTTATATGTTTTATTATTTTTTTTTTTTTGTTTTTGATTTATTTTTATAAAAATTTATAATGGGGGTTCTGATATAGCAACAAATATGGTAGGTATTATTTGATTTTTTTTTATTGCCCGCCTGGTGTGCAATAACAGCCCCCAGGGTTATTAGAACATACTATTCCGGCGACGGTAATATACGGAAAATGTAGGTTCGTGGAACGGGCGAGCGGGGTAAATGCATAAGCGTTGAAAATTGGGCATCTGTAAAAGGGTTTATACTAGGAAAAAATTTTTATAGGATGGCAATGATACCGACAGGGTTTGCGGGTGGGAGATTCTTTGCAATTTCCTTTGAGTAGGGGTGGCTGGAACAAATAAGGAAAGGAAAGCATTTCACATGGGGCGGGAAGAACAAAAGTCCTTTGTGAACAAAACAGGGTTTGCTTTTATCATACTTAGTGAGTAGCCTTGAAGTAAAATAAAAAGGAAAATTTTTGGGAAGTGGAGAGAAAAAAAGGGGCCAAACCCGAACCAAAAATTCAGAGAATGTGCACTGACCTAAAAATGTTAGGGTTTTTTGTAATGAGGGGCCGGGCAAGATGGCATATTTGTGTAAAGTGCCAAGGCGAAAAAGGCAAACAAATGTGCGAGAGGGGTTTTTTCACAGTTATTAAGAAATTGTGGTGGGAAAAAATACCCCTGGCCGTGAAGGGATTTTAGGTAGGAATGTTGTGTTTTAAAGTGAAGAAGGGTGTTTTTTGTTTGAGGGGAATGGGTGAAAAAATAACCTTAAATTTAGTTTGGGGGAGAGGGAAAAAGTACAGAGAGCCCTAATTTGAGGTAAGAATTTAGAGCAGGTGAACGAATTCGTCCCCGGTTTAGAGGAAAAGAGGCTTAACATTAATGGGGAAAATTTGTGGAAAATGGGGGGCTGTCTGGGGAGTAATGAGATTAGGAAAAATTTCGCCTGCTTTTGCGAAATCAAGAGTTGGTTTTTGAGTTAATATTTTTTATAATTTATTAATTACACTTGGTAGATTTGCCCCAAGGGCCCCAAGAAGGCTCCTGGTACGCGCGAAGTGGGGGGAGGGGATGGCGGTCGGCGACGACAAAAGGAAGAAAGATAAGCCCAAAGATGTAGATTGGAAAAATAAAAATTTATTATTGTGGCCGGGGGGAAAGTACTCGTGACAAGCTTTAGGCGTCGAAAAAGAGACCTGATGTACATTTAATGTAGGCCTTGTTTTTCTTTTCTTTAATTTTCTCTAAATGGACCTTCAAATCTGGGGCAGCTTTTCTTTAAAATTTGGGTTTCTGGTTTACTTTTTTTAAATTTGGCCAACTTTAAGTCCTTGTGGCGGGGAAATTTTGTTGAAAGATGGGTTAGTCAAATGCTTTTTGTGATTTGAAAAAAATTGACTTGTTTTTATTTAGAAGTTTCAACATAATTTTCATTATTGAAGGATTTGATTTTTTGATTTTTTTTTCATCAAAAAGGGCATAGGGGATCTTTTTTCATTTTCCCTATAAAAAAAAAATGCGGGGGATCACCAAGGAAGAAGGAATGTACTATAAAACAAGACTGGGTTTTCAAAAGTTTTTTCACCCTTATGCCGATGTGCTCAAAAAGCTTCATTAAAAAGAGGAGGAGGGGTTTAGCCTTTTTGTAAACCCCTTACTTTTTGGGGGTAAGGGGAAAGTTAAAAACGATTACATTCATGATTAAAATATATCCATGACCTTTTATGAAATTTTATCCCGTTATCAGTAGAAAAAAAAACTGGGGGGTGAAAATCTATACAAAGTCGTGGAAAGCATTGCAACAAAATTTGTGATTTTTTGGCACGGGGGACTGTTCCAAAAACGAGTGAAGTTTTCAATGAAAACTAAAATATCGATTTTCCCTTGCGGGAAAGGGAGAAAAATGCATGTGTCCCAAGAACCTTTGGAAAGGGAAAATTGGAATGCTATTTCAAAGAGGGGCTTGGGGTTTTTAGGTATTCCCGTAATATGGGCATGCTTACAAGACTGAAATGCTTAGCAATTTGTAATTAGGGTGGGAAAAAGAAGCTTTTCGGGGTAAATGAACTGCCTTTTCTTACAAAAGTGTGCAGCTTCTTCGATCATGGAAAAATTTAGGAAAATCAAGTTTACGAGATGCCCTTTGGGGTTTTTGTCCTAATCAGATTGTAGCAAAGTAGACCGTTTGCATCGAGGGCAGTTTACTTATCGAAATTCTGCAAAAGGGGGGTCTTTCATTTCTTTCTAAGGGTTTAAATTTAAGGGGGGCCCTTTAAATTATCATTACGTTTCCTAGCGGGTCTCGTCCTCCCGGGGGGGGCCAGGAGCACCAAACCGGGGGAGGTAACAGATGAATGGGGTGGAACGGCGACCCTTAACATGTGCGGCCCGGGTTCGTCCTCCCAAGGATCCTCAACGGTAGGCGCGGCCCCCCGTTTTTCCCAAATCGGGCAAGTCAGAGAATTTTTACCTTGCGGCAGGCAAAGGTGGGCGAGGAGCTAATTCAAGCAGGTTATGAGCGTCCCGAGGGGGAGGCGTGATACGCGTCGGCAAAGACATTTTGCTTCCGGGTAAATAAAAAAATGGTGACGTCAAATTTCTAGTAAATTTAAATTTGGGGGGCGGTCGTCCATGAGGGTCCCTCCTTTAAATATGGACGTGAGGGGGGAAAGATCAGGTGCACTTCTATCTGTATCCAAGAAAAGCTCTCGAAAGTACGCTATTTATACGGTCCGTCGTATGAAAGGGTTTTTCCGCTGAATTTAGGCGCGACTTTCAAAAAAATGGGGCTGGTTTTCCCAAATGGCCATGTTTTGGTGGAGTCTGTCCCAGCCCGAGGTCTGAGGGATCATGTGAGGACCCAAAAGCAAATTGAAACGGGGAAGGCTAAGAGTGGGGCCTTAATTTCGGACTCAAGAGTTGTAAAGCGTTTTTTTCCCGTCTGTCCCCTGCCCAAAAAACCTTTTTTTGGAAATGATTAAAACGGTATCGCGATGGGCCCGTAAAAATTAATAAAAGGGCCCGTAAAACCGAAAAGGGCCCAAAAATGATTTCAATTCCTTCTGGTTTTAGGGGTTTTGGAAAGTCGGCAAGGCTTTTTAATTTTGAATCATTAGGGGCAATACTTTAGATTACAAGGTATGGGCCCAAAATTTAATTTTGACTTTAAGAAGACATTGCTTGGGTTTAAAATTAATCCCCGCGTTGATAGCCCCATTGAAAAAAAACCTTTTTTAGCAAATTAAATTATTTCCCGGGTTTTTTAAGAAAAAAGGGCGGGGGGGGAAGGCCAAAAATTTAAAACTTTTCCCCCAAAAATTTTCCCCCCCCAAATAAACAAAAAAAAGGGAAAGGGGACAATTTTAAAAAATCCCAAAAAATTTTATTTTTTAATCCTTTTCCAAGCCCTGTTGCTTTGAAGAGAGATCTTATAACTTGGTATGTATGAAGGCTTAGCATCAGGCTCAGGGTAATGGAGTGTTGAAGTAATTTTTTTTTCCGATAGGACGGCCCTTTGGGGAATTCTTTAAACAAGTTTTTTAAAACATCTATCCTTCATGAAAATCTAATTTTGCTTCAGAACATGATCAGAGCTCTGCTCATCAGGGGAAGATGATGTTGTAGTGGCAGAAAAAACAGGGGGGGGAGCAGGGTAAATCAAATTCGCAGATAGGCAAGTCTGTGAATTCATAGGATTTTACAGGTACACCAGCGTTAATAGTCAGGGGGCTGGGTCAGATTAAATACAGCACGACATCTATATCATATTATTATATTTTATATATATATATATAATATATATATATATATATATATGTACACTTTTTATATATATGTGTGTGTATGTGTGTATGTGTGTGTCGGGATGTCATATATTATATATATACTATATATATAGAATATATATAAATTATATATATAATTTTAATAATAAAAAATATATATATGTAATATATAAATAATAATATATATAACATATAAATAATTTTAATATATATATAAATTATGTTGTATATAATATATATATATAAAATAATAATATATAATATTTAATATTATTTTAATTAGTATGTATGTATGTATATATATGTATACCCTCAGACACACACACCCACACACACACACACACACCACACAACACACACACACACACACACACACACCCACACACACACACACACACAGAGACACACACACAGACACACACACACAACACACACACACACACACACACACACACACACACACACACACACACACACATATACATAAAATATAATATATATTATATATATATATATAGTAATATATATATATATATATATATATAATATATATACATATATATATGTGAATGTATATGTTATATATATATATTATATATATTATATATATAATATATATATTATATAATATATTTATTTAATAATGTATTTGTATAATCAACATACATAATTATATATAAATATATAATAAATATATATAATATATATATATATATATTAATTGTGTGTTGTGTGTGTGTGTGTGTGGTGGTGTGTGTGTGTGTGGTGTGTGTGTGTTGTTGTGTGTTGCGTGTTGTGTGTGTGTGTGTGGGTGGTCTATATGTATATATACATAATATATAATAAAATTATATAATATATTATATAATATATATTATATAATATCATTATATATGTCTATATATATACACACACAACACGCACACACACACAGACACACACACACAGACCACACCACACCACACACACACACACACACACACACAACCACACACACCACACACACACACATATATATATATATATATATATATATATATTAATATATATTATATATATATATATATATATGCATTATAATATTGATATATTATCTAATATATTATATATATATTATATATATATATATATTTAAATATATATATATATATATTATTTAATATATCTAATATATTATATCATATATATTATATATATATATAATATATATATATATTATATATATGGTTAGGCTAGGCTGGACGCATAAAGTTTGGCTTATTTAGAGTCGTTATTTTAGGTCAGGTTACGTTTCGGTTAGAATTTTCATGTTAACCTAGGACGGGATTTTAGGTGAGAATCGTAAAGTTAAGTTAGGTTAGAAATGTCAGGTTAGGTTAGAATTGTAAGCTTAGATTAAGTTAGAATCATAAAGTTAGATTAGAATAGTTACTTTGGGTAGGTGATATTTAGATTAGGTTAGGCTAAGTTTAAATTGAATTTGGTTAGGTTAATTTTAGGTTAGGCTAGCCATTAGGAGACAATAGACATCTGGTAATATTCATTTTAGGACCTTTGGAAAAAATCATTTTAGGTATTCATTTAGGTATAAGGAGATAGTAACAATATATCAATGTAATGTTGATTTTTGAAGTATCGAAAAATTTATTTTGGGTAGTATAGTAATAAAGATTTTCCTTTTTTTAATTTTGTTTTTAGATTGGGTATCTATAATTTAACGAGAAATACTCACCTACAAAGCACGATCAGTAATTGCTTAGTATGATTCTAGGCTTAAATATTTTCCGTTCTACATGGTCATTGTTTATCTTTATAATAATCGGACATTGTGTTTTCTACACAAGTATCTCCCCCCCTCCCCCCCCCAAAAAAAAATACATACATGCATACATACATGCATATATATATATATATATATATATATATATATATATATATATATATATATATATATATATATATATATATATATATATGCATTCATATTTAAAATTCGTAATATAATAACATTAATAATTCCTCACAGAAGTATAGATTTCTCCGAGAGGATATATATAGATATACAAATATATATATTGTAATTGAAATAAATAGTCAAAGAGATGAAACTGCATCAGCAGCTAATTCTCCTAGTAATTCCAGCTTTACTAATCAACCTAACCTAAAATAATAAACAGAACTAAATCTAACCTTTCCTAAGGAAACCTAATCTTTACTAATAAATATCATCTAACCGAATCCAACCTAACTTGACCTAACCTTACTTAAATAAAACTAATAACCATGGTATAACCAAGCCTAAACTAAACTAATAAACGGTACCTAACCTAAACTAGTAATCCTAACCTAACTTAATATAATAAACATAACCTAGCCGAAACCTAACTTAACCTAACCCACCTAACCCATCTTAGCCTAACCTACCCATCCTAACCGAAATTTTACCTACCTTTATACACTTAAATTGCTAATTAGCATGCATATCCATTTTGCATCATTTTCTTTGTTTGAACGTACTATTGATTCAACAAAGCATATGGATTTCAGATTAAAATCACTCTAGGGTTATGCCTTGTCGAAAGCAATAACTTCTGCATATAGTAGTTTATACTTATACACTTATACTTATACTATTTTCTTTGCAGATAAGTTTCGAATACTTCTAAGTATTCGAAACTTATCTGCAAAGAAAAGTGTATAAGCTAAATAATAAACACGGTCCAATGATTTTCATTCAATCAAAAAATCGCTGTTCCCTGTCATTCCAGTATTCCAGTATTTACGTTAATTCTTGCAATCTTGCGTCGCCCTGCGTGAAATACACTTGTCAGATTTCCAGTGTATGGCATACCGATGGAAATACATTAAAAAGTAAACACTGATGGTGCTTCTTTTGTTTTGTTTCGGTTAGGTTTACGTTATGTTATGTTCAGGTTATGTTAAGTTTCGTTTAGGTTATGTTAAATATGTTAGGTATGTTAGGTTTGGCTATATCTATATTATGTTTGGTTAGGATTAGTTTAGGTTAGGATATGTTAGGTTTAGCTACGTTTCAGTTAGGTTAGGTTATATTAGGTTAGGTTTGGGTTCAGGTAGGTATAGTTTAGTTGATGTGTAGGAAAGCATTAGACATCTAGCATATTTTTGATTTTTAGGCCTTCGAAGAAATCTATTTTGTGAAAGTCTGTGATATATATATGTATTTTTTCTATTGTATATTATGGGATATTTCTGATTTTACGAAATATATGCTTGTATCAGAAATTGAAGAATAGTAGTCGTATAATTTCATTCTGGGCTTTAACTATATTCCATTCCAACTGTTTAATTATTAATATGGTCGTTAGTTGGATTAACCAGATTTTGCCTTTCATTTTTCCTGACAAATATAAATAATTACCCAAAATCAAACTTAATCTAATCTAAACTAACAAACGTAACCTAAACAAAACAACGAAAAATAACCTAACATGATCTAACCGAAATCTAACCTAGCCTAACCCTAACCTATCTTAACCTAATTTCACCTGACCTAACTAAAACTGATAGATATAACATAACCTAACCCAAACTTAACCTAATCTAACCAAACTTAACTTGACCTAACATAATCTAACCTAACATAAAATTAAGCTAAGCTAATCTAACCTATCCTCTCCAAATGTAATCAAACCTAACCTATCCTATCTTTACCTATACCTAATAAGCATAACCTAACATAGACGAAACCTAATAAGCATAATCTAACCTAAACCTAAACTTAATGAGCATAATCTAACTTAACCTAAGCCTAACCTCACCCAAAGCTAA
Organism: Penaeus monodon; assembly: GCF_015228065.2. Lineage (NCBI taxonomy): Eukaryota > Metazoa > Arthropoda > Malacostraca > Decapoda > Penaeidae > Penaeus > Penaeus monodon. The sequence goes on from NC_051411.1 coordinate 19,457,195, forward strand.
CCTTACTTAAACCTAACCTAATCTATGCCACCTACCTTATCCTAATTGACAACGTAAGTAGTGTCGTGATTCTAAGCTATGACATCCAGCATTTTGTCGACTCCATGTTATGGTCCTACAAAAGACGCCTGCAAATATTAAATTTTATGCTACCTGATAACTTACAGTAAGTGTACAAACGTACTTGGAGTACTGTATCAATTATATTGCAGAACAGTCAACTGAAATTATAGAGGTAATCCTTGAAGTGATTCTGCACACAAATAAAAAGTGAAAGTGAAGTATAATGGAAATGTATGCTAATTGAAAAATTAAGTGTACAAAGGTAAGGCTTAGATAAGTTTGGGTTACATTTTGCTTAGGATAGGCTACGGTAGGGTAGGTTAAGCTAGATTGAGATGGGTTAGGTTATGTTTTGGCTAGGTTATGTTTATTACATTAGGTTAGGTTAGGTTTGCTAGTTAAAGTTAGGTTATGTTTATTAGTTTAGGTTATGTCATGTTTATTAGTTTTGTTTAAGTTTAGGGTAGGTTCGGTAGCTGGAATTGTTTTGAAAAGTAAATGCTGATGCAGTTTCTTATCTATCTATCTATCTATATCTATCTATCTATCTATCTATCTATCTATCTATCTATCTATATATATTATATATATATATATATATATATATATATATATATATATATATATTTCCTCTCGGACAGATCTATACTTCTGCAAAGAATTGTTAATGTTATTATATTACGAAATTTAATCAGGAATGTCCATGTTTATATGTAACACCAATAATATATGGTTAACATTTATTTATTTCATTAGGGAAAGAAACATACGCAGAAACTGAATAATGTAGTCATCGTAGCAAACACAATGTCCGATGATTATAATCATAATTAATGATTAGGTAGAACGGAAAATATTTAAGCCTATAATCATACTATACAATTATTGAACGTGCTTTTTAGGTGAGTATGTCACGTAAAATTATAGACATAGACTCCATGTTATGGTCCTCAAAAGATGCTAACAAATATTAAATTTTATGCTACCTGATAACTTACAGTAAGTGTACAAACGTTCTTGGAGTACTGTATCAATTATGTTGCAGAACAGTCAACTGAAATTATAGAGGTAAGCCTTGAAGTGATTCTACACACAAATAAAAAGTGAAAGTGAAGTAAAATGGAAATGTATGCTAATTGAAAAATTAAGTGTACAAAGGTTAGGCTTAGATTAGTTTGGGTTAATGATGACAATAACGACGATAATGATGGTAATGATGATAATAATCATGATAATAATAGTAATCGTATCCATTTATAATAAAAAAGGAAAAAGAAAAAATTTCCCAAAAGTCGAAAAAGCGGCAAAATCTAGCGAAATAGAGCCTTTTGAGAGTATACTCTAAAACCCCTGTTTTTTCGATTTCTTTGATGATTTTGGCAATTATTAGGGTAATAATGATAATAGTTATCAGAAATATATTAATCATGACAATAATGATGATAAAAATGAGAATAATGAGAATTTTAATAATTTATTATTATTAATATTATTATTATTATTATTATTATTGCTATTATTATTATTTTAT
>NC_051411.1:19463788-19465699 GCF_015228065.2 Penaeus monodon
TATTATTATTTTTTTAATTATTATTACTTTAATTATTAGTATTATTGCCAAAAAATATATTAAACTGTAATAATAACAATAATAATAATAATAAGTATTGTTACGCCGACCACCTCGTCTCTCTGCCACCGACACAAGGCAGGCTATGTAGACGGCGTGTTATCCACAGGGTCGTGAACACTGAACAGCTCCAAGAGGCACCGAGCACCACAGCGCCCAGAACACCACCAGGGGAAACGCCAAGGGGCGAGCCGGGCACAAAATAAACCAAAATGACAGTCTTTCTTTATTTCCACAAGTTATTTATCCGTACACTTTTCTATAGGCAAAATTTACAGGGGGGAACCAGCATGTCACACAGCACAATGCAGCTTATAACAGGGCAACATAATTTTTTACAGGTCCCAAGGGCACACACGAGGTCTTGACAGGAACAGCACCCAACTCTGCGTCTCTCAGCTTTTTTCCTCCGCTCCTCCGCCACAGCCAGCTGCGTCATGTTTGCCCAGGTCCCTTTCATGTTAATACATGCACAGGTCTCCTTTCATTTTAAACACATGTTTCGCACAGAGACAAAGACCCACTGGCGTAGCACTATCCCCCCTATCAAGCAGATAGGGGGGGATAGTGACATACCTAAACATGAAACAAACTACAGAAATTTAAATAAAATTAGTCCTCAGGAACAAACTAAATTTTTCAAACAAAAGAAACCCGTAATTGAAAATCATTTCTCAGAAACCAAAAACTTTCATCCAGCACGGCTTTTTTCGCTCTCGAGGGGGTCGCTCTGGAGGAGGTGTGGGCAAGTGGTAGATTGGAAAGTGGCACCCAGAGGGGTATCTCCTGCCCAAGAACTGGCTCATGGTCACTATTGACGTTGTTTTATCCCCCTCACCGTCCAAATGCTCGTCCTCATCTCGGTCAGTGTCGCCCGTCCTCATCGCCGCTACTGGGGCTAACGTCATCTTTTTTTCACCCTGGCCCCAGGAGTAGCTTCCTAGCCCGTGGTAACGCCACAGTCGGTGCGCCAAGTCCTCGAGGAAGTCAGGCAACGGCCCCACACCAACCAACTCCTCGCTCCCCGACGACTCTTCTGGATGCTCCACTTCCTCACAAGTGCCCAGCTTTGCACAGCTGGCACCTTCTGGGCCTTACGGAGAAGTTAGCTACCAAAAACTGTAACTAACCCTCCCCTGGTCCAACAAGGCTCCACCCAACCAAATACGCCATCAGCCAGCTGCAGGTTTTGAATGGGCTCCACGAGGCCCCCCAACTCCACGCATCACTCTTGACAGTCGACACCGGATTCTAGGGCTCTGTCCTGGGGGCAAGGTGCAGTCGCTCAGCCGTACTACCTTTGCACAGCCAACCTCTGGAAGCAAGGGCACATCTTTACCGTGCACCCTCACAAGCTTCCGTCCAAGGTCGACACACGCCTTACTCTGCGTCAGGTTTGTCAAGGCCCAGAAAGCAGTGCTCGTCCAGATCGGCCACATACACCGGCAGCCGCTGCCCCCGTGGGTGCCCACGCCAATACGAGCCTCCACTGGCCCCTTGAGCTGCACACAATGCCTGTGACACCACACAGTCTCTGTGGTGCTTTGGAAGTCGACATAGTGGCCAACATATCAGGCCGCACTAGGGTCTTCTCAGCCCAGTGTCCACTGTCAGGCTTCCCATCTACTGAGCCCTCCACCTGCATCGTGCTGGTTCGACGGCAGCTTACACAAGTCGGGGCCCGGGAACCGAGGACGGCTGGGTTTCGGCCCTCTTCTCCAGCCTGTCCGAGTTTTCCGCCTGTTACCACTTCCTTAGCCTTAGGACATGCACTCGGATGGTGACCATACCTGCCACAGTCCCTTTCAGCACTGCTGGAAGGCAAATTCAAAGGGAAATCCGTTCCCCCCC
>NC_051411.1:19465799-19488299 GCF_015228065.2 Penaeus monodon
TAAAACGATATAATAATGATGATAATCATGATAAGAATTATGATAATGACAAGAATTGTGTCTATATATAATAAAAAAAGTAAAAGAGAAAAATCCCAGAAGTCGAAAAAGCGGCAAAATCTAGCGAAATATAGCATTTCGAGAGTATACTCTAAAATGACGTTTTTTCCGATTCATTTGATGATGGCAATTATTAGGGTAATAATGATAATAATTACCAGAATTCTATTAATCATGACAATATGATTACAAAAGTGAGAATAAAGAGAATTTGGATAACATTTCGTTACTAATATTATTACTATTATCATTATTGTTTGTTGTTGTTTGTTGTTGTTGTTGTTGTTGTTGTTGTTTGTTGTTGTTTTGTTGTTGTTGTTATTAATATTATTATTATCCTTATTATTATTATTATTATTATTATTATTATTATTATTATTATTGCTATTATTAGTAGTAGTATTACTATTACTATTATTATTATTATTATAGATATAATTATTATTATTATTATCATTATAATTATTATTATTTTGTTATTATCATTATTATCATCATCATTATTATCATTACTACTTTAATTATTAGTATTACTTCCAATAAATATATTATGACTGTAATAATAACAATAATAATATAATAAGTATAATAATAATAATAATAATATTAATAGTTATAATATTGTTGTTATATTATTATTGTTATTATTATCATTATTATTATTTTTACTGGTAGTATAATTGAAAAAATAATTATTATAACAGTAATAATTACAGTAATAACGATATTAATTAAATTACTGATATAAATAATTTATTAGTTGCAAAAATATATATTATAACTGCAATAATTGCAATAATATTGATAATATTGCAATAATGATGATAATAATTGCAATAATGATGATAATGATCATAATGATGATGATAACGATAATGATAATAATAATCAGGATGATAATGACAGAATTTTGTCCATATATAATAAAAAAGGTAAAGAAAAAAATCCCAAAAGTCGAAAAAGCGGCAAAATCTAGCGGAATATAGCTTTTTGAGAGTTTCCTTCAAAATGAAGTTTTTCGGATTTATTTGACGATTTTGGCAGTTATTAGGGCAATAATGATAATATTACCAGAATTCTATGAATCACGATAATAATGATGATAAAAGTGAGAATAAAGATGATTTGGATAACATTTCATGATTATTACTATTATTACGATTATTATTATTATATCATTAATATTATTTTTATTATTATTATTATTATTATCATTATTATTATTATTACTATTACTAATATATCATTATATTATTATTATATTATTATTATTATATTATTATTACTTTAATTATTAGTATTAACTTCTAAAAAATATATTATAACTGTAATAATAACAATAGTTTAGGTTATGTTAGATAAGTTGAGTTGGGTTAGGTTTAGCCTAGGTTAGATATGGGGTAGGTAGTTTAGGTTACATTTAGGTTAGAATGGTTTGGTTAGAATCGTTAGCATGTTAGAAAGGGTTAGAAATATTAAGTTATGGCTCAATCGTTAATTTAGGTTAGGTATAGGTTGGTTAGGTTTAGGTTAGATATGGGTTAGTTAAGTGACGCATAGGTTATGATTGTTGGGTTAGGCTAAAATCGTAAGGTTAGACTAGAATTGTTATTCTATGTAGCTAAGCTTTAGGTTAGGTTCGAAAAGTTCGGTTAGGTTAGGTATAAGGACACAATTGACATTTAAAAGTATTCATTTTAGGACCTTTGGAAAATGCATTTTTGGGTATTCATTTAGGTATAAGGAAACACTAAACTTCTAGCAATGTTGATTTTTGAAACTTCGAAAAATGAACCTTGTGTTGGATAGTAATAATAAATTTCATTTTTATTTTTAGTTTATTGATTGGGTATCTATAATTCACCTAAAAAGCACGTTCAGTAATTGTATAGAATGATTCTACGTTTAAATATTTTCGTTCTACATGATCTTTGTTTATCCTTATAATAATCGGACATTGTGTTTTTCTATGATGACTACATTATTCACTTTCTTCGCATGTTTCTATCATCATAAAAGAAAAAAAAATGTTAACCATATATTATTGACGTTTATATATATATATATAATATCTATATATATATATATATATATATATTTATAAATAGAGAAAAAGAATAAACTACATCAGCATTTACTTTTAAAGCAATTCCAGTTACCGAACCTACCCTAAACGAATAAACATAACCTAACCTACCTTGACCTAATGTACCCTAACAACCTAACTTAAACAAACTAATAACATGACATAACCTAACCTAAACTAATAAAATAACCTAACTAACTAGTAAACCTAACCCATCTCAATCCAGTTTAACCTAACCTACCCAACCTAACATACCCTAACCGAAATCTAACCCCAAACTAATCTAAGCCTAACCTTTGTACACTTAATTTTCAATTAGCATACATTTCCATTATACTTCACTTCACTTTTTATTTATGTGCAGAATCACTTCAAGGCTTACCTCTATAATGTCAGTTGACTGTTCTGCAACATAATTGATACAGTACTCCAAGTACGTTTGTACACTTACTGTAAGTTATCAGTAGCATAAAATTTAATATTTGCTGGCGTCTTTTGTAGGACCATAACTGGAGTCGACAAATTGCTGGATGTCATAGCTTAGAATCACGACAATACTTACGTTGTCAATTAGGATAAGGTAGGTGGCATAGATTAGGTTAGGTTCAAGTAACGTTATCTTTGGGTGAGGTTTGGCTTAGGTTAAGTTAGATTATGCTCATTAAGTTTAGGTTAGATTATGCTTATTAGGTTTCGGCTATGTTATAATAATTATTTTTGCAATTATACTACCAGTAAAAATAATGATAATGATAATAACATAATAATGTTAATAAGCAATATTATCACGATTATTATTTTTATTATTATACTTATATTATTATTAATGTTATTATTACAGTTATAATACATGTTTTGGCAATAATACTAATAATTAAAGTAATACTACTGCTACTACTACTACTACTAATAATAAAAAATAACAAAAATAATAACAATAATAATAATAATATATAATAATATAATAATAATAACAATGATAATAGTAATAGTGATAATGATTACAGCAATATAATAATGATAATAATAATAATAATAATAATAACAATAATAATATAATAATAATAATAATAATAATAATAATAATAATAATAATAATAAAAATGGGTGGGGGGGACTCTTTAGCTTTGAATAGCAACCTCCCTAGTGATGGTATCACGATAAAAATACTGGTGGTTGTGACACCTTATTACCACAATCCTCTTTATGAGTGTAATGCCAAATCAAAATAACCCAGACAACGGCGTGAATGGGGCTGGAACTTTATGTGAAGGTCCCTCGCCCGGCAGGTGTTCTCCGGTTCGACAGCGGAGACCGGTCGTTATCCTAACTACTGTGAGAACAAAGTGGAATAAAGAAGTAAAGTAGTTTATGGAATGTTTTTTTACAGAAGTAAACCATTTGATGAAAATGGAAAACCTAACAGAGGATACAGGCAAAGAAAGTTCAGAGAATGGAGGAACAGAGGAGGGTTTTGAGTCGACTGAGCAACGTATATGTGACCAGGCCAGAGCCATCAGTAAAGAACGGTTGGCTTTCAGAACTTGAGTTGGAAATGATAAAAGAAGTGTTATAGAGGAGAGGAAAGAGAAGCTAATAATGATGAGGAGGATGGTAGAGAGGAGATAGATAACGAAAACTTTGTGGATGGCGATGTTGAGGAAAATTTGGTGGATGATGTAAATGTGGAGGAAAATGATCAGCAAAATGGAGGTTTTGTTGTCGAAGATGATGATGTGTTAGAGAATATCTGTCTGAAAGTCAAAGGGTAATTGTTGAGAATCTAAGAAAAATTCATGTTGAAAATAAAGCAGCAGAAGGAATATCCTTTAAAAAGGTTGATAAGAAAAACTGAAGAGAGAAATGAATGAGTAAATCAAGTGATTCGCCACATTGAAACCAAAAACATCACAGAAACTAATGAATTGATAAGGGCAGCAACTGTATGGGTTGCAGAACAGCTAGGGTTAAAGAAGAGGGAATTTAGAGCTAAGAAGATCTTGGTGGAAACGCCGCATTGGAGATATCAAAAGAAATAAGGAAAGATGTTAAACATACTAGAGAGAGACTTAAGAGGTGAACTCAGCCACAAGAAAAATGAAAATTGCAGAGACTGAAAGAGAAATATCGGGTGATAAGAAAGGTATTAAAACTGTGGTTGAAGAATTGAAACAAAGAATGATTGCCAAAAGTGCAAAATTAAGAGATACGATCAAAGGATTAACCAGTTCAGACAAAATTGAACATTTAGTGTCGACCAGAATTTTTTTTTACAAGGAATTGAATGGGGATAAAGTTAGAACAAACGAGATACCAGATGCTGAGGAGAGTAGAAGGTTTTGGGTGATTTTTTGGACAGTGAAGAAGGAACATAACAAAAATGGCTGTCTGAGTTAAAGGATGAATTTAAGGGAGACACTCACAGGAAGGGGTCACTATAAGTATTGAAAATGTCAGAAAACAAGCTAAGAAAATGCCAAACTGGAAGTCTCCAGGCAAAGATGGTGTCCAGGGATATTGGATCAAAAACCTGACCACTTGCACGACAGAATTGCTGATCAACTAAATAAGATTTTGATGGGAACGGATACCCTTCCCAAATGGTTACACATGGACGGACAGTGTTGTGCCAGAAGGATCCCAGGAAAGGGAATACGGTTGAGAAACTATAGGCCGATAACATGCCTTCCACTGATGTGGAAACTGATGACAGGAATCATAGCTGATCAATGTACGATTACCTAGACAGAGAAACAGCTACTACCTGATGAACAAAAAGGTTGCAGGCGAAAGAGTCGGGTACAAAAGATCAGTTTTTGATTGACAAAACAATCCTGAAGGATTGCAGGAAAGGGCACACTAATCTGGCTATGGCGTGGATAGACTATAAGAAAGCTTATGACTTCGTTCCCCATAGTTGGATTAGTGAGTGCATGGAAATGTTTGGAATAGCTGGTAACGTGAGGGAGTTTTTGCAAAGAAGCATGGTGCAGTGGAAGTTGTCCTTACTTCCAATGGAGAGGAACTCGGCGAGGTGGATGTTAAAAGAGGGATATTCCAAGGGGATAGTTTGTCACCATTGTTATTTGTCTTGAGCATGATACCATTATCGTCATTACTCAGAAAGGTAAATATATGCTATGAGTGGGGGAAAAAGGAGTATAAAACTTAATCACCTACTCTTTATGGATGATTTAAAAACTATATTCCAAGAGTGAAGAACAGATAGACTCCGTAATACAGACTACTCACATTTTAGTACTGATATAAGCATGGAATTTGGAATCAAGAAATGTGGGGTTCTAGTCCTAAAAAGAGGGAAGATTGTAAGATGTGAGGGCATAGAATTACCGAATGATGAGATAATAAAAGAAGTTGAACAAGAAGGATATTCTTATCTGGGTATTGTGGAATTAGATAAGGGTGAAGGAGAATGAAATGAAAGAGAAAACAATGAAGGAGTATAAGCGACGGCTGAGGTTAATTCTAAAGTCCAAGTTGAATGGAAGAAACAAAGTAACTGCAATTAATACCTGGGCAGTAGCAATATTCAGATATGGAGCAGGAATAATAAGCTGGAGAGAGAGTGAACTGAAAAGTATCGACAGAAAGACAAGAAAAAACCTGACAATGCATGGTGCCATGCACCCAAAGAGTGATGTACCCAGACTATATATGAAAAGGAAGGAAGGAGGTCGTGGCCTTATCAGTGTGGAACAATGTGTAAAGGAGAAGAAAAACAGCTTAGGTTTTTTATGTGGCAAACTCAGAAGAGTTGTTGATAAGAGGTGTGTGTGCATCAGGAACCATACCGACAGAGGAAACAATGGAGAAAGAAGAATTCAAAAGGAAAAAGGCAGAAGAGCTCAAACAAAAAGGACAGGAAAGGCAATGCATGGGCAATTCGTTAGAGAGATGCCAGATAAGGTAGACAGGGTTAAATCTTGGAATGGCTGTCAAGGAGTGATTTGAAGGTTGAAACGGGAGCACTCCTATGTGCTGCACAAGAGCAAGCATAAGGACCAACTACGTGAAGCATTATATAGAAAAGAGCAACGACAGTCCTCTGTGTAGAATGTGTGGTAAACGAGGTGAAGCATACAACATATTGTTTCAGAGTGCGAGAAATTAGCCCAGAAAGAGTACAAAAGACAACGTGGCAAAGAAAGTACACTGGGATTTGTGTAGGAAACATGGGCTTGAACATTCAGATAAGTGGTATGAAACACCCCCAGAGAGTGTTGTTGAGAACGAGGCCGTGAAAATTCTGTGGGATATCAATGTACAATGTGATAACGTCATTCAGGCAAGAAGACCAGATGTTATAGTAAATTCATAAGGAAAGGAAAGAGGCTCTAATAGTTGATATTGCCGTACCTGCAGATACGAGGATTGCAGAAAAAGAATTAGAGAAGGTAGAAAAGCACCAAGATCTGAAAAGGGAAATAAAAAGTTTGTGGGAACTGCGATGTGCAAAAGTTGTTCCAGTAGTGATTGGTGCCCTCGGAAGCGTTACAAAAGATCTTGAATGTTGAATTGAAAATATGGACATTGGGCCTGAGTTGGAGTACTGCTGAAGACTGCTTTATTGGGGACGGCAAAAATACTGAGAAAAGTGCTAGAACTTTAAAGGAGAAGGACAACTGTTAGCCTTTAGTCATTTGCTATGACTCGCGCTAACAGGAAGAAAAACGGCAATAAGAACAGCCAGTGCAGAAATGCTTAAAATCCCATAATATATAATAAAATAATATAATGATAATAATAATAATAATAATAATAATAATAATATAATAATAATGATAATAATTATTATTATTATTATAATGATAATAATAATGATAATAGTAATAATATTAATCACTTTCAAAGGTTATCCAAATTCTCTTCATTCTCACTTTTATCATCATTATTGTCATGATTAATAGAACTCTGGAAATTATTATCATTATTACCCTAATAATTCCCAATTCATCAAATGAATCGGAAAAACGTCATCTTGCCGTATACTCTCATAAGGCTATATTTCGCTAGATTTTGCCGCTTTTTCGACTTTTGGGATTTTTTTTCTTTTTACCTTTTTTATTTATATATGGACACAATTAGCGTTATTATCATCATTATTATCACGATTATCATCATTATTATCGTTATCATCATCATTATCATCATTATCATCATTATGCAGTTTATAATATCTATTTTTGCAACTATACTAATAACAAATACAAAATAATAGTAATAACAATGATAATTACATAATAACGTTTTTTTTGATAATTATTTATATCATTATTTTAATTAATATCTTTATTACTGTAATTATTACTGTTATAATAATTATTTTTGCAATTATACTACCAGTAAAAATAATAATGATAATAATAACAATAATAATATTAATAACAATATTATAACGATTGGTATTATTATTATTATACTTATTATTATCATTATTGTTATTATTGCAGTTATAATACATTTTTGGCAATAATACTAATAATTAAAGTAATAATATAATATAATAATAATAATAATAATGATAATAATAATAATAATAATAATATAGCAATAATAATAATAATAATAATAATAATATAATAATAATAATAATAATATAATAATGATAATGATAATAGTAATAGTATTAATAATCATCAAATGTTATCCAAATTCTCTTTATTCTCACTTTTATCATCTTTATTGTCATGATTAATGCAATTCTGGTAATTGTTTTCATCATTACCCTAATAATTGGCAGTCATGAAATGAATGGAAAAAACGTCATTTTGCAGTATACTCTCATAAGGCTATATTTCGCAAGATTTTGCCGGTTTTTCGACTTTTGGGATTTTTTCTTTTACATTTTTTATTATATATGGAAACAAGTTCTGTTATTATGATCATTATTATCATGATTATAATCATTATTATCGTTTTCATTATCATGTCATTATTATCATCAATATTATCATTATTGCAATTATTGACATCACTATTGCAATTGTTATCATTATTATTGCAATTGTTGCAGTTATAATATATATTTTTGCAACTATACTAATAACAACTACAATAATAGAGTAATACAATAAATAACAGTAATAACGTTTTTATAATAACGTTTTTATAATAATTATTTATATCATTATTTCAATTAGTATCGTTATTACTGTAATTATTACTGTTTATAATAACTATTTTTGCAATTATACTACCAGTAAGAATAATAATAATGATAATAATAACCATAATAATATTAAGAACAATTTAGAACGATTATTATTGTTTTTATTATTATACTTGTTATACTTGTTATTATTATTATTGTTATTATTACAGTTATGATATAGATTTTGGCAATAATACTAAGAATTAATGTAATAATAATAATAATAATAAAACAATAAATAATAATAATAATAATAAAAACAACAATAATAATAATAATAATAATAATAATAGCAATAATAATAATAATAATAATAATAATAATAATAATAATAATAATAATAATAATGATGATGAGAATAATAATAATAATGATAATAATAATAATAATAATAATAATAGTAATAATCATCAAATGTTATCCAAATTATCTTTATTCTCACTTTTATCATCATTATTGTCATGATTAATAGAATTCTGGTAATTATCATCATTATTACCCTAATGATTGCCAAAATCATCAAATAAATGGAAAAAATGTAATTTTGCAGTAGACTCTCATGAGGCTAGATTTCGCAAGATTTTGCTGTTTTTCTTTTACTTTTTTATATATGGACACAATTCCTGTTATAATCATTATTATTATCATGATTACCATCATTATTATCATTATCATCATCATTATCATCATTGTCATCATCATTAACATCATTATTGCAAATATTATCATCATTATTGCAATTATTATAATTATTATTGCAGTTATATTATATATTTTTGCAACTATACGAATAACAACTACAATAATAGTAGTAATAGAAATAATAATAACAATAATAACGTTTTTATAATAATTATTTATAACATTATTTTAATTAATATCGTTATTACTTTAGTTATTATTATACTTATTATTATCATCATTATTGTTATTATTACAGTATAACATATTTTTGGCATAAAAATAATAATAATAATAATAATAATAATATTGATAATAAAAATAAAAATACAATAATAATAATAATAATAATAATAATAATAATAATAATAGGAATAATAATATAAGTAATGATAATAAAAAAAAAAGATAATAATAATAATAATAATAATGATAACGATAATAATAATGATAATAGTAATAATATTAATAATCATCAAATGTTATCCAAATTCTCTTTATTCTCACTTTTATCATCACTATTGTCATGGTTAATACAATTCTGGTAAATATTATCATTATTCCCCTAATAATTGCCAAAATCATCAAATAAATGGAAAAACGTCATTTTGCAGTATAATCTCAAAAGGCTAGATTTTGTCGCTTTTTCGACTTTACTATATTATATTTTTATTATATATGAACAATATTAGTATTATTATCATCATTATTATCATGATTATCATAATTATTATCGTTATCATCATCATTATCTTCATTATCATCATTATTGTGATTATTATCATCATTATTGCAATTATTATCATTATTATTGCAGTTATTTCAGTTATAATATATATTTTTGCAACCATACTAATAACAACTACAATAATAGTAATAATAAAAATAATAATAACAATAATAACTATAATTATTTTTATAATGATCATTTATATCATTATTTTGATTAATATCTTTATTACTGTAATTATTACTGTTAGAATAATTATTTTTCCAATTATACTACCAGTAAAAATAATAATAATGATAGTAATAACAATAATAATATTATTATTATCATTATTATTTTTGTTATTATTACAGTTATAATATATTTTTTGGCAATAATACTAATAATTAAAGTAATAATAACAATAATAATAATAATAATAATAATGATAATGATAGTAATAATAATAATAATAAATATAATAATGATAATAATAATAATAATAATAGTAATAGTAATAATAATGATAGCAATAATAATAATAATCATCATCATCATCATAGTAATAATATTAATAATCATGAAATATTATCCAGATTCTCTTTATTTACACATTAATCATCATTATTGTCATGATTAATATAATTCTGGTAATTATCCTAATTATTACCAAAAGTATCATATAAATTGAAACAACGTCATTTACCGTATCCTCTGAAAAGGCTATATTTCCATAGATTTTGCCGCTATTTTGGACTTTTGGGATCTTTCTCTTTTACCTTTTGTATTATATATGGACACAATACCTGTTATTATCATCATTATTATCATGTCATCATTATTATATCGTTATCATCATCATTATATCATTATCTTTATTATAATTATTGCAATTATTATCATTATTTCAAGTATTTTCATCATTATTGCAATTTATTGCAGTTATTATATATATTTTTTGCAACATACTAATAAGAACTAGAATATAATAGTAAATAACACTAATAATAACAATAATAACGGTTTTATCATAATATTTTTTTATCATTATTTTAAATTTAAAATCGCTATTACCCGTAATTATTACTGTTTTTTGCAATTATCTACCAGTAAAAATAATATATTGATAATAATTACAAAGATAAAACTATTAATAATATTATAACGATTATTATTATTATTATTATTATACTTAGTATTATTATTATTGTTTTTTATTACAGTCATAATTTTTTTTATTTTGGAATAATACTAATAATTAAAATAATAATGATAATTATGATAATAGAAAAAAAAATAGTAATAGTAATATAATAATAGATATAATAATACTAAAACTAATAAAAATAATAGATATATACTACTAATACTACTACTACTACTACTACTACTAATAATAATAATAATTATTATTCTTATTATAATAATAATGATAATAGTAATAATATTTAAAAATAATAAAAATATAATAATAATAATAATAAATAATAAATAATAATTATAATAAAATGATAATAATAATGATAAAAGTAATAATATTTAAAAATCATCAAAAAGTTATCCAAATTCTCTTTATTCTCACTTTTATCATCATTATTTTCATGATATATATAATTCTGGTAATTATTATCATTATTACCCCAATAATTGCTAAAATCATTAAATGAATGTAAAAACGACATTTTTCATTCTATTCTCAAAACCTATAATTCCTGTTATCATCATTTTTTATCATTATTTTAATTATCATCATTATTTCAATTATCATCATTTTTATTTCATTATTGCAGGTTATAATATATATTTTTTGCAACCAAACAAATAATAACGTTTTATAATAGTTTATCTATTATCATTTATTCTATTAATGTCGTTATTACTGGTAATTAATTATGTTATAATAATTTTTTGCAATTATACTACCAGTAAAATGAAACAAATGATGAAAAATAATAACAATCATATTTTTTTATTATTATTAGTATATTATACTATTATTATTTTGTAGCGGGGCGTAGCCAGTAGAATTCACATATGTCTGGTTGAGTCGGGCTCAACCGAGAATATAGATTTTATTTGGGAAAAGATTCGTCTGCATTGAACAATGTAAGATTCCAGGCCTACGGCACCTGCCACCACCCGATTAGTAGGTTCGGTAACCTGTGTGTTGTGTCTGGGGGTGTTGAATGTTTGTATGAAAGAAGGGTGGAATGGAATACAGATGTATGTGCTGAATGTTGGATGTGTAGTGTGTATATGTGGAAAATGGAGATAGCGTGCTGAGCGTCCTGCGTGGACGTGTTTGGAAGAAAAACGCAGATTCATAAATTCTTCCTCTTTCCCTTCAGTGTTGAGCATCCCCCACCTGCTGGAAGTGGGAAGCCCAGGTATAGCAAAGTTTATGGTCTGTTCCTAGAGTATCAGACTTAATAGTACCTCGATTCATCTAGCCTTCTTACAGCCTTTCAGGGTTGCGAGATAGAGTAACCAGCAATGTGCTGTTAGGAGACCCTATCCCAGAAAGTTTCAGCATTCAGCGTAGTCCTGAACCAGAACTTAAGATTAATATCATTTGTTATTTGACTGGGGCCGAGTGAAAGCTCTACGATAGTATGATATTTATTTAATTGAGCAAAGCGCACTCATTAGGGAGGTCTAACGGAATTCATCCATGGGAAATGTTTATAGATGCGTACGGTCCCAATTTGATCCAGCGGGGTGATGCAGTGAAAATCACACCAGATTACTCAAAAATGACTCAATGTTTTTCACTCCCTAAGTTGGCGTCCCAACTCCATAAGTATTTAAACAGTGGTTTTAGCAATGAACACATACCAATCTCTAATATGAGCAAGTTAATCTCCACCCCAAAATGGGAATTAACGTTAAAAAAACTAAAATAAACTATGCTGATAAAACTCTGAATAAAAACCCTTGTGTAAACAAATAAGGAACATAATTTAGCGGGTCGAAGGCCACAATAACATAATATAACAATCACGGACTGCCTGCACCCACAAGGTCGGCATGTATCAAGACAACAAATCGAGACAAAGTAAAAGATTACAAGTAAAATGGCCCTGAAAATTATTATGGCGCAGATTATTGAAATAAACCTTCCTCCCCAGGAGGTACGGTCCTCGGCTGAGGGAAGTAAACTAGTTTGACTTGTTTTAATCAAGGAATGGCACACTGGAGGTACGGATCCTCAGCGTGTTCCTTCTGTGTGAATTGGTCCCTTTTATACTCACACTTGAGTTTCACCCACGTGCAGCTTTGGGACAGTGAAAGAGTGCCCCCACAGATGGTGATGAGCGTGTCTCACGCCAAGTCCAAAAGAGACACGGTGTCTCCTAACACAACCAAATAAATACTTAGCTTTGTGATAAAACAGTTCGTCAATCCTGGCGTGAAGCGAGGTAATCCAAAGCGAAGTAAATCCAAAGCGAGCACAAACACCGAGAGCGGAAACCCTATTGGCAGCAGAAGTCAGGACCGAACTGTTTTCCACACCCCAGCACAAAACTAGGGTATTTATACCAGAAAAAGACCCTCAGGCCCATGCCCCAGGCATGGCGCGAAAAGAAGAATATGCAAAATAGTGTTGGCTACACCCGATAGCCGGCATTCCAACAAGCCAACGACCCAAACAACCGTGAAAAAGTAGAGGGAGAAGAGAAAAACACTATCCAACGACTTTTACTCCTTCAGGGGCTATTGTGACACTTTGGACAGAAATGATACCTAGAAGAACTGGTAATGTACATTTCGGGCTGTAACTATCTACGGTATGGACCCTTGGGAAATGCATAATCTTTTATTTTATCTCGGAGACCTTCACACCAGTCCAAGTAACGAGACTTGTTTAGAATACGTTCGTTGGTTTATTTTTTAACCATTTCACATTATTTCTTAACCTGCCCGCCTCGTTGGGTGGAAGCGGAGCCCGGGACGGCTCATACAAGTCAATGGCAGAATCGCAGAGTTCCCCACGTCCTTTGTTCCGTGTTAGAGAAGGCCTTGCATGTGGCATGGGACAGACCGCCTCAACCACTCGGCGCCCATGATGATGTCAGTCCAGGCGAGATCGTCCTTATAGTCGGCAGTCGCAGCCGTCACTACAATTATTATTATTATTATTGTTATTATTATTGTTAAGTTATATAAACGTTTTTTAGCATAATACCACTATTAAATTAATAATATAAATAATATAATAATAATCACAACATAATAATAATAATAAGAATATAATAATAATAGCAATAAATAATTATAAATTATGATAATATATAATAATAATGATAATATAAATAATAATAATAATAATAATAATCCTATATAATATAATAGTAATACTATTAATAATCACCAAATGTTATCTAAATTCTCTTTATTTTCCTTTCATCATCATTATTGTCATGATTATACAATTCTGGAATTATTGTCATTTTATTACACTAAATAATTCCCCAAATCATCAAATGGATGGAACGTTATTTTGCAGTATACTCCTCAAAAGGACTATATTTTCGCAAGATTTTCTCTTTTTTGACTTTTTGGATTTTTTTTTTCTTTTACCCTTTTTATTATATATGACACAAAACCTGTTATTATCATCATTATTATCATGATTATCATCATTATTATCGTTTTCCTCCCCATTATCATCATTATCATCATTAGGCAATTATTATCATCATATTGCATTATTATCATTATATTCAATTTTTGCAGTTATATAATATTTTTGGAACTATACTAATGCAACTACATTAATAATGAATAACAATATTAAATAAACAATAATAACGTTTTATTGATAATAAAATGTCAAATGTATGGAAAAAACGTCATTTTGTCAGTATACTCTGACAGGCTAATATTTCGCTAGATTTGCCGCTTTTCGACTTTTGGATTTTTTTTTATTTTTACCTTTTTATTATATATGTAAATATTTCAGTAAATTATCATCATTATTATCATGATTATCACATTTTATCGTGATCATCATCATTATTATTAATCTCATTATTCCAATTAATATCATTATATTGCACTTATTGCAAGTTTTAATATATATTTTTGCAACTTTCTAATAAGAACTACAATAGTGATAGTAATAAATAATAGTTTTTTATATATGATTTAATATAATTATTTTTAATTAATATTGTTATTACTGTAATTATTACTGTTATATAATATTTTCAATTATACTACCGCCAGATAACAATAATAATATTTCTAGCGATTATTATTATTATTATTATTTATCATTTATTATTAGTATTTTTGCTATTATTACAATTATGATATATTTTTGGCAATAATAGTAATAATTAAGTAATAAGAAAAAAAAAAAAAAAAAAATAGTTGTAGTAATCATAATAAGATTATAATAATAAAAATAAAATTGATAATGATATAATAATGATAATAATAATGATAATGTAGTAATAATTAATCATCAATATTATCCAAATCCCTTTATTCTCAGTTTTATCATCTTTTGTCATGATTAACACAATTCTTGGAAATTATTGTCATTATTACCGTAATAATTGCACAAATCATCTAATGAAGGAAAAATTGTCATTTTTGCAGTATCCTCCAGAAAAGGCCTATATTCGCAGAATTTTGCACTTTTTCTCTTTTGGATTTTTTTTGCTTTTACCTTTTTATATATATGGACACAATCCTGTTATTATCATCATTATTGCAATTGTTATTATTATTTCAATTATTAGCATTATTTTTGCACTTATTGCAGTAATAATAATATTTTTTGCAACTATACTACCAGTAAAATTAATAATAATGATGATAATAATAATAATAATAATAATAATAATAATAATATCAATATTATAACGATTATCATTATTATTATTATACTTATCATTATTATTATTGTTATTATTACAGTTATAATATATTTTTTGGCAAGAATACTAATAATTAAAGTAATAATAATAATAATATATATGATAATTATTATTATTATTGTTATTATAATAATAGTAATAATAAATATAATAATAATAATAATATTGATAATAATAATGATAATATTAATAATATTATAATCATCAATGTTATCCAAATTCGCTTTATTCTCACTTTTATCATCATTATTTCATATTAAAATATTCTGGTAATCATTATCAAAAAAAAAAAAAAAAAATTATTACCCTATAATTGCCAAATCATCAAATAATGGACAAATCGTCATTTTTGCAGTACACTCTCAAATGGCTAGATTTCGCTAGATTTTGTCGCTTTTTCGACTTTTTGGATTTTTTTTTTTCCTTTACCCTTTTATTATATATGGACACAATTCCTGTTATTATCATCATTATTATCATGATTATCATCAGTATTATCGTTATCATCATCATTATCATCATCATTACCTTCATTATTCAATTATTATCATCATTATTGTCAATTATTATCATTATTATTGCAATTAGTGCAGTTTATGATATTATTTTTTGCAACTTTACTAATAACAACTACAAAATAATAATAATAATACAATAATAATAAGATTATAACGTTTTATAATATTATTTATATCATTTTTTAGTTAATATCGTTTATTACTTGAATTATTAATGTTATAATAATTATTTTTGATTATACTACCAGTAAAATAATAACAATGATGATAATAACAATAATAGTATTAATAACAATATTATATGGACATCATTATTGTTTATGATTAAAAGATTGTTATACTTATTATTAATTTACCCTAGTATTTTTGGGATTTTTTTTCCCTCGTTTTCATTAGAAATGGACACGATTACTTTTATTATCATGATTATTATCATCATTTATCCATCGTTATCAACATCATTATCATCATTATCACATTATTGTCAGCTTTCATCATTATAGCAACTATTTTTCATCATTATTATCATTATCTTTGGAATTATTTCAGCTATGACATGTTTTTTTTTGCAATTAAACTTAAAATAATAAAATATAATAAGTAATTTTATAATAATTAGTTAGATCATTATTTTAATTTATTATCGTTTTATTTAATTTTTTTACAGTTTGTAATAAGTATTTTGCAATCATACTAATAATGAAGTAATAATATGAGCAATAATGACAATAAGTATAAGAATAACGTATTATGAGAAGTAGTATTATTATCATTATCATTTTATCATGATTTTTGTTATTGTATTGGAATGTGGGGTTATAATAAAAAAAAAAATGAACACAATTTATGGATTTTCTTCTTCGGCAGCCGACCTCGTGTATAAGCCGACATGCCCCTTGGAAAAACTCTACGGTACCTCACTCCTGTTTTAAAATATAGACCGCTACCTTTCCTGCCCTTAATACAAGGCTCGATGGGCGGGAGCTATTGGACACATACTGTCGGGAGGCGAAAGACCCATCCTCTCTTGCGGAGAAGAGGCCGACGGATGTCCCAGGACTGGGGATATTTAGTTAACATTTATATATATTATATATATATAATATATATATATTATATATATATATATACTATATAATATATATATCTCCTGTTTTATCTTTTCGTGCTTTATGGAAGCCTATTAGCATTAATTATGAGAGCACCTCTATGTAGTGGCCACATTCATACCACGTGGGAGCGGTTTAAGGGCCCTAGGCTTGAGAACCAGAACGAAAGAAACTAATTTGGTTATAGGTTCACGTTTTCTTTTAATAGTGTATTTAGCTTGTTTTATAACCTAAATTTAATTTTCTAAAACAAATTGTCTTTAAAGGGATATTTTCCCACCTAGTCGTTAGGGTTTGCCTGCCAAAGAAAAAAAAAAGAATTTTTTTTTTAAAATAACCACATAAAGATTTCGCACCTTGTATAATTAGCGGTTTCTCGCCTTCTCGGACAGTAGCCCGTTCACGCTGAGGCAGGAGCACCCTAGACTGGGCTGCGCCTCTGTTTTTTGTGTCCCCTTTTTTTCGGATCTCATATTCCCACCTTCGAGAAGGTATTGTGGTTTGGCGAGAACTGTTTTTTTTTCCGTGGCAGAGTGTTTATCTAGATGAAATATACACTCGGGCGAGTGAATATTAGGCTGGTGGTCTTTTATTGTCGTAGTGGCTTTCATTTTTATGGAT
Source organism: Penaeus monodon (assembly GCF_015228065.2). Taxonomy (NCBI): domain Eukaryota; kingdom Metazoa; phylum Arthropoda; class Malacostraca; order Decapoda; family Penaeidae; genus Penaeus; species Penaeus monodon. The sequence goes on from NC_051411.1 coordinate 19,483,644, forward strand.
TTTAAAGTCTTTAAACAAAGGACTAGTTTTCAGTTCCATTTTAGTCTTGTGATTTTAGGGGATCTGCTTTTGTGTCTTAAACTTTTTTAACCGTGCCTTTTAGGATAAAATTCAGTTCTGTGATGTTTTTTTTTCTACTTATTCTTACATACTGATAAGCTTTGGCATGATTGCCTGTGAAGGGAAGTAATACTGTGCGCTTTGCCTGATTGGCCTGTAGGGAAGTAGATACTGATAGCTTTGCTGATTTAAGAAAAAAATTAAATCCGAAATCCTTTACACTTGTGAAAATCCCCGTCTCGTCTCCTGCGCTCGGTTACGTCTTACCATTCTTTTCTCTCGCTGTTTCCATACAGTTTACCTACCCCACTCCAACATTTGAACATGACCTGCCCTCATTTCCACAACACTTGATTACAATTACAAACTTGATTACACCTCGTTACCGTAACGGGGTGGCAGTGCGCGCTACTGATGTACATATCTTCACAGCTGAGACACGAATAATGAAAATTAATGTCTTAAGGATCATACACTACATTATTTATACGAGTTATAATACTTTTTTTTGTAATAATATACTGAAGTAATAGAAGTAATAATATAATTAATAACAATACTAATACATTATTTGTTGTTTTTAATAAAAAATCTCATTATTCCTCATCTTATTCTTCATAATTTCATAATTATACAATTCTGATAATTATTATCATTATTACCGAATGATTGCAAAATCATCACTGAAAAAAACGCCATTTTGATATACTCTCAAGGCTGATTTTCGCTAGATATTGCGCTTTTCATTATGAATGACAACGATTACTATTAGCATCATGATTATTATCATCATTATCATTATCATCGTTAGCATCATCATTACGACATTATCATCACTATCATTATTTTTCATCTTTATCACATTATTTCAATTATTTCATCATGGTTATCATTATCTTGCAATTTTGCAGCTATGATATTTTTTTGCCATTTACTATAATAGCAACAATATAATTTGTAATAACATAATAAAGCAATAATAACGATTTTAGAATCATTATTTATATCATCAATTTTAATTAATCATCGTTATTTGTAATTATTACACGTTATGAATAAGTATTTTTGCTATTATACCTGCTAATACAAGTATAGTATGACAATAATAACATAATAATAATAATAACAATAATTATGAGAACTATTATTATTATTATTATGGGGTCTTTTATTATTGTTATTATTTTTAGTTATAGTTTTATAAATAAAAAAAATAAGTAGATAAGATAATAATAATAATAATAATATTAATTAATGATAATAGTATAGTATTAGCAGTAAGATAAAATAATAATGATAATAATCATAATGATAAATAATAATAATAATAATAATAATACATTTTATCAACATTCTCCATTGTTATCTTTTTTATCATATTATTGTCAGATTAATTCATTCTGATAATTATTATCATTATACCCTAATAATTGCTAAAATCACCATTTTGAGTATACTCTCCCAAGGCCGGTATTTCGCTAATTTTGCCGCATTTTTCAGACTTTAGGAATTTTTTTCCCCTTTTATTTATGGACACGATACTATTATTATCATGATTATTATCATTATTCATCATTATCATCGTTATCATCTCATTATCATCATTTATTTATCATTATCATTGGCAATTATTGCAGTTATTGTTATTATTTTTTTATCATATTTTTATAGTCATTATTTATATCACCAATTTATTATTATCGTTTATTATTGTAATTAGTCAGTTTTTTAATAAGTCTTTTTGTAATTATAGCTACTAATAAAATTATGATAGATGACAATAATAACAATAATGATAATAACAATATTATGATAACTATAATTATATTATTTATTATTATTATTTATTATCATATGTAATAATACTATATAATATTAACAATAATAATATAAATAATAGCAATAATAATAATATAATCAATAATACTAATAATAATAATAATAATATTAATAATACCCACACCCCCACTAATAATAATAATAATAATAATAATAATAATAATATAATAAATTATTAAAATTCCATGATTCTCATTTTTATCATCATTATTGTCCATGATTAATATATTTCTGATAATTATTATCATTATTACCCTAATAATTGCCGAAATCCATCCAAAGAGATCGAAAAAAAAACAGGGTTTAGAGTATACACTCAAAAGGCTCTATTTCGCTAGATTTGCCGCTTTTTCGACTTTGGGAATTTTTTTCTTTTTCCTTTTTTATTATAAATGGAGACGATGACTATTATTATCCATGATTATCATCATCATTACATCATTTATCGTCCATCATTACCAAACGAATCTAAGCCCTTTGTACCTTATTTTTCATTAAGCATACATTCCATTTTACTTCACTTCACTTTTTATTTGTGTGCAGATCACTTCACGGCCTTATACCTCTATAATTTCAGTTGACTGTTCTGCAACATAATTTGATATCAGTACTCAAGAACGTTTGTACACTGACTGTAATTACAGGTAGCTAAAATTTAATATTTGTTGGCAATCTTTTTTGAGGACATAACATGGAGTCCTATTCCTATATTTTACGTGACATACTCACCTAAAAAAACGTTCAATAATTGTATAGTATGAATTATAGGCTTAAATATTCTACCTCATCATTAATTATGATTATAATCATCGGACATTGTGTTTTGCTACGATGGCTACATTATTCAGTTTCTGCGTATGTTTCTTTCCCTAATGAAATACATAAATTTTACCATATATCCATTGGTGTTCATATAAACATGGGACTTCCGGATAAATTTCGTACTATAATAACATTACCAATTCTTTGCAGAAGTATAGATCTGTCGAGGAGGGACATATATATATATTATAAATATATATATATATATATATATATATATATATATATATCCTACATATATATAGATAGATAGGGGAAAGATCGTAGATAATAGACAGATATATAGAAACGCATCAGCATTTAACTTTCAAAACAATTCCAGCTACCGAACCTATCTAAACTTAAACAAAACTAATAAACATGACATAACCTAAAACTAATAAACATAACCTAACTTTAACTAGTAAATCTAACCTAACCTAAATGGTAAAAAAAAATAAACATAACCGTAGCCAAAAACATACCTAACCCATCTCAATCTACTAACCTACCCTACCGTAGCCTATCCTAGAGCGAATGTAACCCACACTCTATCTAAGCCTTTACTTTGTACACTTTATTTTTCATTAGCATACATTCCATTATAACTTAACTTTCACTTTTTTATTTGTTGCAGAATCACTTCAAGGGTTACCTCTATAATTTCAGTTTGACTGGTCTGCAACATAATTGATACATACTCCAAGTACGTTTGTACACTTACTGTAAGTTATCAGGTAGCATAAAATTTAATATTTGCTGCGTCTTTTGTAGGACCATAACATGGAAGTCCGACAAAATGATGGATGTCATAGCTTAGAATCACGACGCTCTTACGTTTCAGTTAGGATAAGGTAGGTGTCATAGATTAGGTTTAGGTTTAAGGGTTAAGGTTTAGCTTTGGGTGAGGTTTAGGCTTAGGTTAAGTTAGATTTGCCTCATTAAGTTAGGTTAGGTTAGAGTTATGCTTTTTAGTTTTCGGCTATGTTAGGTTATGCTTATTGGTTTGGTAAAGTTAGGATGGTTAGGTTTGATTACATTTGGATAGGATATGTTATATTGCTTAGCTTAATTTTATGTTAGGTTGAGATTATGTTGTCAAGTTAAGTTTGGTTAGATTTAGGTTAGTTTGGGTTAGGTTATGTATATATCTATCAGTTTTAGTAGGTCAGGTGAAATTAGGTTAAGATAGGTTAGGGTTAGTCTAGTGTTTAGATTTCGGTTGATCATGTTAGGTTATTTTTCGTTGTTTTCGTTTTAGGTTACGTTTGTTAGTTTAAGATTAGATTAATTTTGATTTTGGGTAATTCTTATATTCGTCGGAAAATGAAGGGCAAAATCTAGTTAATCCACTAACGACCATAATTATAATTTAAACGTTGTAATGACATATAGTTAAAGCACCAGAAATGAAATTATACGACTACTATTCTTCAATTCTGATACAAGCATATATTCTAAATCAGAAATAATCCCATAACTATACAATAGAAAAAATACCATATATATACTCACGACTTTCACAAAATAGATTTTTCTTCGAAGTGCCTAAAAATCAACATTGCTAGATGTCAATGCTTTCCTACACATCAACTAAAACTATACCTACCTGAACCCACCCTAACCTAATATAACCTAACCTAACTGAAACGAGCTAACCTAACATATCCTACTAACTTCACTAATCCAACCAATCTAATATCGATATAACCTAACCTAACATACTTGACATATCTAACATAACCAAGCGCCTAGAGCTCGCTAACCTAACCTAATCCAACATATCCTAACCTAACTAATTCCTAACCAAACATAATAGAGATATAGCCAACTAACATACCTAACATATTTACAAACCTAAACGAAACTTAATAATAACATGAAACATGCATAACGTAAACTAACCTAAACAAAACAAACGAAGCCCATCATTGTTTACTTTTAATGTATTTCCAT
>NC_051411.1:19493299-19500799 GCF_015228065.2 Penaeus monodon
TATTTTTCTACTGATAACGGGACTGAATTTCATAACAAGGTCATGGATAAGCTATGTGATATCATGAATGTAACTCGTGTTAACATTCTCCCTTACCGCCCACAAAGTAATGGTATTACAGAAAGGCTCAACTCCTCCATCCTCTCATTAATGAGATCGCTTGTTGATGCGACATCGGACATAATGGATGAATTATTGACTATTGACAATCCAGTCTTGTATTAATAGTACATTCCATTCTTCCTTAGGTGATACCCCGCATTTTCTTTTATATGGAATGGATAAAAGACTACCCTATGACCTCTTTGATGAAAATCAAAAAATCAAAAAATCAAATCCTTCATATAATGATAATTATGTTGAATATCTTCTAAATAGAAACAAGTCAATCTTTCAAATCACAAAGAAGCATTTGACTAATTCCAGTCATTTCAACACAAAGTTGCCCGCCACAAGGACATTGAAGTTGGAGCACTAGTATTTAGAAAAGTCAACCAGCAACTCAATATTAAGTCAAAGCTTGCTCCTAGATTTGAAGGTCCATTTAGAGTAATTAATGTAAAGAACAACAAGGCCTACATTAAATGCATACAGTCAGGTCTCATTTCGACGTCCTAAAGCTTGCTCACGAGTACTATTCTCCCCCGGCCGACGAACACTAATTGATTTTTATCTTCCAGATCTTACTACTCTTTGGGCTTATCATTCTTCACTTTGTCGTCTGCCGACCGCCATGCCCTACCCCCTAGGCTTCGCGCAGTACCAGGAGCCTTCATTGAGGACCTTGGGCTAATCTTACCAAGTGACAATTAATAAGATTATAAATAATATTAACTCAATAACCAACTCGTTGATTTCAGCAACAGCAGGCGAAGTTTTTCCTAATCTCATTACTCCACAGGACTTACGCCCTATTCTCCACAATATCTCCTCAGTTAATGTTAAGCCTCTTTTCCTCTAAAGCGACGAATTCAGTTCTACTCTGCTCTAAATTCTTACCTCACAATTTCAGGTCTCTCTGTACTTATTCCACTCTCCCCTGAAACTACCTTCAAGGCTTATTTCATTCACCCATTCCCATACAAAACAAATAACACCTTCTTCACTTTAAACACACAACATTCACTCATCCTAAAATCCCTTCACGGCCAGGCTATTTCTTTCCCACCAGCAGATTTCTTAGATAACTGTGCAAAGACCACTCCTCGCACATTTGTTTGCACTTCATCGCCTCTGGCACTTGACACAAATATGCCATCTTGCTCCAGGGCGCTCATTACAAACCATAACATTATAGGTCAGTGCACATTCTCTGAAGTTCGTGGTTCGGTTAGGCCGTTTCTTCTCTCACTTCCCAACATTACCTTATTATTTTACTTCAAGGCTACTACAACTACAGTTATGAGTAACAAGCATAACCCTGATGTTGTTCTACAAGGTACTTTTGTTCTTCCAGCCTCATGTGAACTGACTTCCTTATCCTTATTTGTTCCAGCCACCCATACATACACAAGGAAGATTGCAATGAATACCTCCTACCTGCAACCATGTCGGTATCATTGCCATCCTATAACATTCTTTTCCTAGTATAACCTTTCAACAGATGCCTACTTTGCAACAGCTTGATGCATTTACCCCGCTCAGCCCGTTCCACGCAACCTACATTTATCCCGTATACGTTACCGTCGCCGGAATATGTATGTTGCTAATAACCCTGGGAGCGTGTTATTGCATCACCTACAGGCGAGTTGCAATGAAAAACAATCAAGTAATACCTACCCATGATTCTGTTGCATATATCAGTAACCCTCATGTCATATAATATTATAAGAAAATAAAATCAAAATCAAAAGAGAAAAAAAATAATAATACATATATAAAACAAAACAGTAATACTAAACAAGTAAAAACATTTTGATACAATATTCGACATATTACTAACACGTTTTTTTTTCTTGTTGCACGAACTACTTTTATTTTCATATCTTGAACTATACCTTCCACCCTACGTCCTCTCTAAAGCCATGTAAGGCGCCAGGTACTTGTACTTTTTCAAGCTACAATATTGACGGATGCAGAAGAGCACACTTCCCATGTGTGTTAGACCTGTAACTTCCGGAGTTGATCTTGAGGCCTGCCATGCTGCACAACCGTGTAGTACTGTGCATCAATCAAGACACTGCCAGATGTTTGCTGTCTCTTCGTATATCACTCTTTTAGAGTTCCCCTGATCAAGGAATTCTTACCCTCAGTTAAGTATAAAGCTTCCTACTTTATTTCTTACCAAATCGGGACGATTTGGGGTAGCATGGTAGAGCGATATGAAAGCATTTATATTTAGAGTTTAACAACGCAAACGTCTGACCTGAGAAAATATGATCAAGTTACAATACACAGATGTAACCTTCTTAATTACCGTGTTTCGCATATCACCCAGGGGTCGGACAAAGACGCGTCCCAGGCAGTACCCGCGACTTTGACCTTTCTGGAGAATCTGGTCATTTCCGCATCATAGGAAAATCACCCTCAGAGACCGATCAAAGGGCGGACCTATGAATTGCGATGATCCACAGCCAGCCAGTCAGGAAATAGCGACCTAAGCTGACACTTGGATCAGTCACACCTATTTTCATCGCCCTGTTTTGCCCGAGATATACCGACGGTACCGAAGACACACTTGGTCTACCGATCTCAACTGCTCACACCAACTTCCAATTCATCTGCACCCACGAATTGTGTACCAGTGCTAATCTTGATCTTTATTTCCAGAGTCATTTCTTGTCACATATATATTATATCGTCTTTATTTCCAGAGTCATTTCTTGTCACGTATATTATATCGTGTCTATATACTGTGATTATTGAAGTTAAAATATATTGTTATCGTATCAGCTGCTGTTTTTGACAACAACCTTTTTATTTCTCTATGTGTGGATATTAAAGTAATCTTATACCCATCACATATATATATATATATATACATATATATATATATATATATATATATATATATATATATATATATATATATATATATATTAGATTTTAGTAAACATATGCATTGGCGTTTAATCTATTTGCATCAGCTAATGAAATGTGACATGTACATAAATTCCAATATAGCCCAGTTTGTCTTGAAAACTGACGTGACAAATTTTAGAATCGCAGCAGAAGATAGCTATTATTTTGTCATACGTTATGGAAAATATATTGACAAGAGAATCGGAGCAGAATATATGCCTGTTGCATGTCATCAAAATATCGATGTCATCACAGCAGAACGAAGGCTTTATGTTTCATATGTACGCATCTTGTATGATGGTGATAATGATTCCGGTCTTTTATTCATACTGTAACAATGTTCCTTTACAAAAGCTGTAAATTCCGATGATTTGAACAAAAGAAAATATACATCCTCTTACTTCGCCGAAGGTATCCTCTTAAGTAAAGAGATTATTTCGATAACGAGTAGGCGAGTCTCCAGGCAGGCCCACAGCCCATCTCTAATTCCTCGCAACAGGTCTCATCGAGCTGCCCAATCCATGATCTCCTAGGTCATCATCCGGGCAGGTCATCCACAGGGAGACAAGCTAGGTGGCCATATAGCCTGAGTTGGCGATCCCAGATTATGCAAGTAACAGGTCCCATGCCAGTCTCAAGGTGTAACCGCCAGTTGGACACGCGGTCCTGCCAACTGTACCCCATGATCCGGCGAAGGGACTTGTTACAAAAGGCATCAAGGTGAGACTCCAAGACACTGGTTTTGCTTCCATAGAGCAAAACTGGTAGTATCAAGGCCTTGAAGACACGCAGCTGGTCCTTCTGCATAGGTACCAACATCTCCAAATGCTCTTGTTGATCGAGTTCATGGCTCCTGTTGCCAGACCAATCCGTCTACTGACTTCCTGGTCTGACAACCCAGAGATATGGACTACGCTACCAAGGTATGTAAAACTTTCTGTAACTTCAACGTCCTCGCCGCAAGCATGGATCAACTGAACGGGTTCCTCTAACAGGCCCCCAAAGTCCTGAATCTTGGTCTTGGTACAGGAGACCTCTAGGCCTAGGGGCTTTGCCTCATTGCTAAATGCATCAAGAGGCGCCACAAGTGACTCCAGGGACTCAGATAGGATGGCAACATCGTCGGCAAAGTCAAGGTCTGAGACCTTAATATTGCCTAGTGTTGCTCCACACTGACTTTGGCTAGTAGCTCTGCCCATTATCCAGTCCATACAGGTGTTGAAAAGTATTGGTGCAAGGACGCAGCTTTGCCTCACCCCTGAATTGACAGGGAAGAAGTTCGACATACCCCCACCACACTTTACAGCACTTTCAGTACCAGTATAGAGGCTTGCTATCAGGCCAATAATCTGTGTCATAATTTCCGAGTCTCAGGATCTCCCATAGCGATTCCCGATGCACCGAGTCTAATGCCTTCTTGAGGTTGATGTAGGCTGCAAGCAACCCACAACCAAACTCACGACGGCGTTCCACAATTACTCGAAGCGCTAGTATACGGTCTATCGTGGACTTGCCAGGAGTAAATCCAGACTGCTCCAGTCTCTGATGCCTCAGTAGGTGGTTGCGGATCCGTTTCAGAAGAATGTGGGCGAGAACCTTGCCTGGTATGCTGAGCAGTGTAATGCCACGGTAGTTGCTACAGTCCCAACGATCCCCTTTGCACTTCATCGCCTCTGGCACTTGACCACGCCCCTCAGCAGGTCAGGGGGAATGGTACCAGACTGCCAGATGGCAGTCAGGACTGTATGCAGGCCCAGAGCCATAGGTTCACCTCCAGCCTTTAGCAGTTCAGCAGGGATATCACATATACCTGCAGCTTTCCCACTCTTCAGCTTGGAAATCACCATTCTAACCTCTGTTAGGGTAGGAGGTTCCTCGCTGATGGGTGGGTCTGGCACAGGCACTGAGACATCGCTTGCATCCGAGCTAACTGTTGGAGGGTCTACCTGGTACAGCTGTTCAAAATACTCAGCCCAACGTTCACGGACCCCAACATGATCTGAGATGATCCGTCCATCCGCTGATCGGACTGCAGTCATCTGTGAGGAGGACTTAGAGTTCAGTTTTCTCAGGGCTTGGTAGGCAGGGCGAAGGTCATTTACCAAGAAATGGCCTTCGACCTCCTCAGCAAGATTCCTGATGAACTGTTCCTTGTCCCTTCTCAGCAGTGTCCGAGCCCTACGCAACATGGAACGACGCAAGATTTGATTCCCATTCAGCCGAGCCTTGCGACACACTTCAGTGGCCTCTAATGTCTCCAGGGAGATGGAATTCTGCCTTGCCCTTGGGCATAAGCCAATGGACTCCTGAGCTGCTTCGAGTGTTATGCACTTGAAGAACTCCCACAGAGCAACTGGGTCCGTCAGGTTGTTGAGTTCTGTGAATCGGTCAGAGACTGCCATGGTGAACCCACGGGCACACTCCTCCTCCCTTAGTCTGTCCAGATGAAACACCTTAGGGTGGCCACTGGAGGGACGGGGAGTTTTGAAGTGGATCCGCAGGGTAGCCACAACCAGCCTATGGTCGGTGCCAAAGAACTTGGCACTCCGGTAAACCCTGCAGTTCTGGAGGATCCTCCATCGCGTGCTAACAAGAATGTGGTCGATCTCCTTGGCCACTGTACCAGCGATGCTGGTTGGAGTGCTGGTACCAGGAGCCAGAGATCCTCATTTTCTGGGACCTAGCAAAATCCCAAGAAGGAGGCTATTCACGCTGCTGGGATCAGCTCCCAAGCCATGGGGGCCGACAGACATCTCATAGCCAGCTCGGTCACAGCCGGATACCGCATTGAAGTCACCCAGAACAATGCGAATATCTCACCGGGGGCAATCGTCTGCCACAGATGCGAGTTTGGCATAGAACGCCTCTTTCACATCAATTTTATATACATCGGTAGGAGCGTATACAGCAATAAGAGACAAGAAGCCAAAAGCATGCTTCAGTCTCAATGCCATAATACGCTCATCAACCGGTGTCACCTCAACTACCGAGGGCTGAAGTCGGCTGGAGATGGCTATGGCTACACCCTGGAGGTGGTGACCATTGCTGCGGCCCGACCAGTAGTAGGTGTAACCACCCACACTGATCGTGCTGCTACCAGGTCTTCTCACCTCTGTGAGGGCAGCCACCTCAACTCCCAGTTGCTTCAATTCCCGAGATAGCAGAGGTAACCGCTCATCCTGCCGCAAGGACCAGATGTTCCAAGCGCCTACCCGGAAAGCATGCCTGAGATTAAGCCTTGGGTGGTCACTCTGGGTGCACGCCACCTCTGCCGCCACCGCCGACACAGACCCAAATAAAGGGGGTCGGCAGGCTGTGGGACCGCCTATCCGCCTGTGGGGTTCCCAAGGGCTTTGCCCCACAAGCAAGGTAGGTTGGCGCCTGCCGGGGCACAGGCGGGATGAGTAACTCTCGTTCCAATCCTGTGCCTCGACATTTGCCCTCCCAGCGGGACCCACAGCCCGCCTTACATGCTGGGTGGGAGGGACAACACCGCTTCCCCCAGCATTTCCATTTATCGTTGACGTTGCCAGTGGGTCTTTCTGGGGGGAGGAGGACTGGCAAGGCCCACCTCCCCCAAGCCGCCCTATTACCCCATGGTGGCTAGGGGGTAGGAGTTGGTACGGAGCCAGAGCGTGTCCACACGCTGGTGGGCCATAGCTCCGTACGTCTGGGGCCTCCTGCTGCTCCGAGATCCCCTACAGATTTAGCCTGGGACTGCAAGGTGCCCAGTTACCCATGGGTGGCCACGAGGAGGCACTGCAGAAGTCTTGATGAGGGAGAGGCTGTGACCTGGCAGGGGAGACTTATGCAAAAGCTGCATATATATATATATATATATATATATATATATATATATATATATATATATATATATATATGCGCATATATGAGCGTGTGTTTGTGTGTGTGCATATATATGCATACATATAAATAAATAAATAAATAAATATATATAGATAGATAGATAGATAGATACATAGATATAGATAGAAAGGACAAGGCACTTAGAAGAAGATATATGAAAGATGGAATAATGCAATGCCTCATTGATATCGATAAATAACAACCCTCCCTGATCAGGACTCAAACCTGGTTTAGCACTAGCCTCGGTTTCATACCCGAAGTGACTTAGGTTCGAGTCCTGATCAGGGAGGGTTGTTATTTATATGTATATTCTTCTTCTTCTAAGTGTCTTGTCCTTTCAGGGCGTTGGCGATCATGGTTTTCCATCCCGTTCTGTCTGTTGACAACTTTAGCAGTTCTAAGTCACTTCTGCCCATATTGAGATCTTTGTTCAAGCTGGTGATGAACGTCTGCCTTCTTTCTCTTTCCTTCTATCTTTCATCTCATTACGTGTCCTAAAAGTTGCATCTGTCTTTTCCTGATAACTTTCATCAAGGTTCTTTTAACTCCTACTCTTCTTAAAACTTCTTCATTAGTAACTCTTTCTGTCCATGAAATCCTGAGCATTCTTCT
>NC_051411.1:19508299-19515799 GCF_015228065.2 Penaeus monodon
AGAAAAAAGAAAAAAGAGTAACAGAATAAAATTAAAAAAAAAAGCTACATATTAAAGCAAGGAACATTATTGAAAAAGAAAAAAAAATAGCTGGGAAACTTTCTGTGCATCACTAGATTTTAAAACACCAACCAGAAAGATTTGGAATTTCATAAAAAAAAAAAAAAAAACAGAATTAGCAGTTAACTCATTAATTAATAATAATCAGCTGATCCAGGAAATAAAACAAAAACTCAGTTTGCTAGAAGAAGAATTTCAAGGAACAAACAAAAAAGCAAAATGCTCACTAACAAAAACAGAAATAAAGAATTTAACAGAACAAACTAACACAAGGAGTAAGCAAAAATCTCACTTTAAAAGAACTAGCCTCAGTGATAAAAAATCAAATAATGGAAAAGCCTATGGACCAGATGAAATACTATATGAAATTTTCAAAAATGACCCCCAAAAAGTATTGGAAGAAATTGTAACACTTTTTAACCTTTACTGATTAAAAGGAGAATACTGAAAGAAACTAAAAAAAAATTATTAGTAAGCCCAATAATAAAACCACGTAAAGATCCAACAGACAAAAAAATCATAGAGATTCATCAGTAGAATATCTTGCATTGGAAAATGATCTGAAAGGATTATAATCAATAGACTAAACTGGTGGTTAGAAATCAATAAAAAAACAAACGGAAACCTAACAGGCTTCAGACCAAACTGCTCAATCATAGACGCTTTAGAAATAATAGATTTCCAAATCAATAAAGCTTTCAAAGAAAAAAAATACACTCTTATAACATGCCTTGATCTGGAAAAAGCATTCGACACTCTGAAGCATTGATAATAAAAGCAGCAAAACTGGGAATCATAGGTACCCCACTCAAGTGATTATTAAAAAACAGAACCTAACAAATAGTCATAGGTAACAAAAAGACCGCAAAAGAAAATATAGCAAGGGGCCTCCACAAGGCTCACCGCTAAGTCCCTTATTATTTAACAGAATGACAACGGATTTAACCCTAACAAAAGATGTAAAAAAAAGTAACATTTGCAGACAATATTACAATTCTGGCAATTAATAATAATCTAGCAGAAACTAAAATTAACCTAGAATTAGGGTTAAAACAAATAATAGAATAGGCAAAAAGTGGGATCTATCAATAAATCTAAAAGTAAACTCATGTGTTTTATAAAAAAGCAAAAACAAAAAAACAGAATAAGTCAAATACCTTTGATACAGATAGATAACAAAGAATTCGAATTCACAACTAACCATACAATTCTAGGTCTAGAATTAGAAGCTCCAAAACTAACTTGGAAAATCATATAAATAATTTAAAGATAAATTTCTCAAATAAAATCAACTTAATAAAAAAAGTATCTTCAACAACATGGAAAGCAAATAAACAATAATAAACTTCTGTGACATTTACATAAAACCCAAAATAGAATATGGTATCTCCATTTTCGGTACAGCCAAAAACATAGAAATGAAAAAATTGGAAATTTTACAAAATAATGCTTTAAGAATATCTACAGGCTGCTTAAAAACCACCCTAATATTAGCATTATACACTCTGAAAAATAAAAGGCCTATCAAATATAAACCCCCCCAATCCCTTGCCCTTTGTTGTTCTGGGGGGGCTTAGGAGGCGGAGACTGGGACCCAATGATGGGGAACTCCCCAACCTTGGGACTCAGCCCTCGACTCAACTAATTTTGCATGGTCTTTTTTTTTTCCTACTTTTCGTTTCTGTCCCTTCACCAAACCCTTCTGCTATCCACCTCCTAAGGTGTGAGAGCCGTGCTGAAAGGATGAAAGGCTGACTTTGTGCCAGTCCTGAACGGCCTGAGGGAGCCATGGGCACGGTATTCCCCTGATTTAGTTACCTAGCCCTTACCCCTCAAGGGGACCCTGAGGGGTGGACTGTTTTTATCCCCAACATAATCCAGGCTTACCATGGCCAGTAATGAAAACATATCCCCACTATTAGGGGCAATGAGGCTTGCCCCTTTATCAAATAGCCCCAACGATGTAAACCCACCCGATTCCCTGACCCCAGGCTCTCCTTTGACCACGGCTCCGAACACTGCAATAACTACCCCCTCATCAATGCCTACTAGTACAGTAGCCAACAATCAACCCTTAATCACTCTTAGGAGGCGGAGACTGGGACCCAATGATGGGGAACTCCCCAACCTTGGGACTCAGCCCTCGACTCAACTAATTTTGCATGGTCTTTTTTTTTTCCTACTTTTCGTTTCTGTCCCTTCACCAAACCCTTCTGTTATCCACCTCCTAAGGTGGATAGCAGAAGATATTCCAGACACTCCAATCTCTACTACAGATACTCCAATCACCACTACAACCCCACCTTCCCCTCTCCCTCCTCGCACTACCCGTAACAGACAGAACAAACGTTCCACCCCCTCTTCCCCTACCACACAATTACCTCCACCTTCCTTTGCCCCTATGCTTGAGACACCAGTCCTCTCTTCCCCCCCTCACAAGAAATCGTTTATCCCCCAAAACTCCCCAACCAACTCCTCAGAAGAAACTATTGAAAATATTCAAGATTACTTAATGAAAACTGACACTCAACCTCCAAATCTTACAACTCCTGCTCCTTTCACACTCCAAGTAACTGCTGATATCCATCCTCCTCCTAACAATATCCCCCCACACCCTATCCTCCTAACCCCTCCCAACACAGCCCATCTCAGTCCTTATCCCACCCTCTAGCTGCTTCCCCCTCAAAATCTCCAAAACGTACTACAATCTATATCACTAAAGTATAACTATCCTTCATTGGAATATTCGTGGTTTCCGCTCCCACAGACCTGACCTTCATCATATCCTTTCCTCTTATAATCCATCTATTGTATGCCTTCAAGAGACCTTTCTTACACATCCTCCAATACCAATCCCCAATTATCATTTTGTCTCTTCCCCACATTCCCTTTATGTCTCGTCCATACTTACCTCTGCCTTCCCCCACCTATCTTCCCTTCACCGACCTCCCAACCTATCAAACATCCTTACAGAATCCCACACTTTCTGCTTCAACAACCTATTCTCTTTCCTCAAACGCATACATATCCTTTATCTAATCTAACTCCTTACCACACCCGACCCTAACCCTTTCACTCACCAATTCCTTTTTCCAGCTTAGACAACTAATCACTAACTCAACCACCCTTCCCTAACATTATCTGTAGTGTTACATGACCTTAGATGTCTAGCACATTTATCTTGCTTTTAACCATTAACCATTAACCATTAGATAATATGCTCTATTGATGTAGTAAATGATCGTCATAACTGAGATGGGGAAAACCACATACCTTTATTAATTGAGTATGTCGATTTTTTTTACGTTCCGTCAAATGTCTGACTTTTGAATTGCTCCTTTTGACATTTGGGACACTTAATGAGTTCAGATATCAAATTGGGATGCTTACTAATGCATATTCCTCCTTCATTGCCACCCCACGCCACCCCACGCCAACGGGTAACACAAATCTCAGCGTAATAAACTCTGGTGATTTCTGGCAGCAGTCAACCACTGGGCGCAGGAGTCGGGCTCATAAAGATGAATGTCCCTCTCCATGCACTCTGGTGCATCGCCGCACGTATAGCCATACCCCGCAGACCACGCTTGTACACGTGACCCCTCAGAAAAAGGTTAAGAATAACGCAGAATTGACATAACACTGAAAACAAAATATTTCTCACCAGTGCTCGTCTAGGAATGGAGTCTCCCGGTGCTGTACAAAAATCTTCTCCGCATGCACAGCAGATTATAGTACAGAACTGTATAAACAAATCATAAAACCCGCAAAAGAAGTATAATAATATGAAAAGAACACATTTAGAGATCAAATGTGGAAAAGCAGACACTGATAATTATCAGAATATCCTTTTGGCAAGATCGTAGTAATACATGAACTACTTGGCATATCATAGTAATAGGTTATGGGTTCGTGTGGAATTCACCCTCACAATGTAAACAACATGAGTGACATAGCTAAAATTAGGTGTTCTTCTCTGTTCTTTTTTGTTTAGCAAACATGGGAAGCATTTGCTTACATATTGCCTGAGCAATTGGGACTTACAGCTCAGAAGGGTGAAAGCACTTCATAATCAATTACCAATACTTTTGGACAATATGTACCTTGTACCTAGTGGCAGCATTGGGTGATAAAACCCCCTGTGAAATGAGAGAACAATACAAACCAAGACAAAGATCAGTCAGTATGTATAACAGGGTAATGATGTATTTTCAAAACAATTTTGATATTTTACTGCATGAAATCCATTGTTTTCACCAATTCTAGATGTTCCTTGTGCAAATTAATTGTTGAGGAGATATGATCACCATTTCCATTGACAATCTTGATTTGATAGTCCCTAAAGCCTACAGGCCGGCACCCCAACTTTTGAAAAACTCTACAGGCATCTAACCAATCTTTTGATAAAGTCTATTGCCTTAACAGCACCAAAAGACCCTTGCATGCCCCTTTTTAATACATTCAATCAATTGTCTGAATTTTGAATTGCACTTTTTGACATTTAGGACATTTAATGAGCTGAGATATCAAACTGGAATGCTTACTAGTGTATATTCCTTCTTTGTTGCCACTGTATAGTCTTAAGAATAGCTCAGAATTGAGATAACCCTGAAAACAAAACATTTCTCACTGGTGCTTATCAAGGAATGTAGTCTCCCAGCACTGTCAAAAGACCCAGTCATGAAAACACACATGCACAGATGATTATTGAACAGAATTGTAGAAAGTAATCCTAAAACCCACAAAGGAAGTATAATAATATTAAAAAGATATGTTAAAAGTTTAAATGATAATTACCTTTTGAGAAGTGCATAGTAATACATGAACTACATGCCATATCACAGTAATAAGTTATGTATTCAATGTATAATTCACCCTCGCAGCTTAAACAAGATGAGTGACATAGCCAAAATTGGGCAATCTTTGTTCTTTTATAGCATCCTTGGGAAGCATTACACACATATTGCCATAGAAGAACTCTGTCTTGGTTTGTATCATTCCATCATTTCATATAGGTTTTAGTACCCAACTCTGCCACTACTTCCAACTACATATTGTTCAAAAATTTTCTGTGTATGACAATCAGGATTTCATTAATAAAAGTCTATGGAGTTGTTACTTTGACAAAAAATAATACATTTTTCATCTATGGCAAAAGTTGCAGAACATTGAAAATAAAGGAGATACATGAGAGAGAAGAGAGAAGATCAACCCATCATTTTTCAAGTCCCCATTGTGTTTACCTTTCAAGGATCAAAAAAATGTGACCGTGTTAACTCATTACTGTGACCTGTCGAGTAGTTCATATAGTATTAAATGCTTGTGAAAATGATTATTTAATTATTACCAACATCTTTTTCCCCCAATTCATGGATTTAATGCTTTTGTTTACATATATTATGCTTCTTTTATGTGTTTTGGTAATTATTTACATTACCTTGTACAATAACCGTCTGCGCATACACGTTTTCTCCACCAGTAGATTTGACAGTTTTCTCCACCATTAGATTTGACAGTTTTCTCCACCAATAGATTTGACAGGCTGTGAGTCACTATTCCATGACAAATGCTGGTGAGAAATGTTTTATTTTAAGTGTTACATCAATTCTCTGTCATTTTTAAGGCAATATAGTGGATATGCAGAAGTAGACATTAGTATCTATCACAACTTGATATTTGAGCCCATCAAGGTGCTGAAAAAAGTGATTGGAAACCAAGCAATTCAGACAGAAGTGAAGAAAAGTTATGCTAGGGAATATATAGATCATATTGTATTTAACCCAACTCTGCCACTACTTCCAACTACATGTTGTTAAAAAATTTTCTGCGTATGACAATCAGGATTACATTAATAAAAGTCTATGGAGTTGTTCTTCTTTTAACGGTAGGTTCATGTCTGAGCCGCCGTGGTCACAGCATGATACTTGATTGTAGTTTTCATGTTGTGATGCTCTTGGAGTGAGTACGTGGTAGGGTCCCCAGTTCCTTTCCACGGAGAGTGCCGGTGGTACCTTTTAGGTAATCATTCTCTCTATTTATCCGGGCTTGGGACCAGCACTTGACTTGGGCTGGCTTGGCCACCCAGTGGAGTTCCTTGCCCAAGGGAACAACACTGCGGTCGGTGACTCGAACCCTCGAATTCAGATTGCCGTCGTGACAGTCTTGAGTCCGACGCTCTAACCATTCGGCCACCGCAGTCTTGACGATCATGGGCTTCCATGATTTTTTCTTAGCAATTTAGAGCTGTGGTTTGCCATTGCCTTCTGCCTGGTGTTTATATCGAGTCACCATCTCTATTTACTCGGCACTGACTTGAGCTGGCTTGGCCACCCAGTGGCTAGGCAGGCAATCGAGGTGAAGTTCCTTGCCCAAGGGAAACAACGCTCCAGCCGGTGACTCGAACCCTCGAACTCAGATTGCCATCGTGATAGTCTTGAGTCCGACGCTCTAACCATTCGGCCACCGCGGCCCCATATGGAGTTGTTACTTTGACAAAAATAATACATTTTTCATCTATGGCAAAAGTTGCAGAACATTGAAAATAAAGGAGATACATGAGAGAGAAGAGAGAAGATCGACCCATCATTTTCTAAGTCCCCATTGCGTTTACCTTTCAAGGATCAAAACAAATGTGACTGTGTAGTTCATATAGTATTAAATGCTTGTGAAAACGATTATTTAATCATTACCAACATCTTTTTCCTCCAATTCATGGATTTAATGCTTTTGTTTATATTTATTATGCTTCTTTTATGTGTTTTGATAATTATTTACATTACTTTGTACAATAACCTTCTGCGCATGCATGTTTTCTCCACCAGTAGATTTGACAGTTTTCTCCACCAATAGATTTGACAGGCTGTGAGACACTATTCCATGACAAATGCTGGTGAGAAATGTTTTATTTTAAGTGTTACATCAATTCTCTGTCATTTTTAAAGCAATATAGTGGATATGCAGAAGTAGACATTAGTATCTATCACAACTTGATATTTGAGCCCATCAAGGTGCCGAAAAAAGTGATTGGAAACCAAGCAATTCAGACAGAAGTGAAGAAAAGTTATGCTAGGGAATATATAGATCATATTGTATTTAAGCCATAGGGGTCCAGGGTGCAGAGTCCCATAGAGAATATATAGATCGTAGTGTATAAATCCCACTGGTTTATTAGTTAGAATATATTGTATAATTACCACAGGGAATTTGGGTTATATGAAGTGCGGAGATTATTACCAAATTTACAGATTTTAAGGTTTAAACATTTCTGCTCTTGATTTTTCTTATTTCAGCCAGTTTTACCCCATAATTTTGATGATCTACTTCATGCCCTTCCCTGCTATCAGAACTTATGATCATCAGATTTGTTTTGATCACACGACAATAAATCTGACAACATAGATATTGTTCACGAGGACCTGATTGTCATAGTCAAATACATAA
>NC_051411.1:19525799-19531904 GCF_015228065.2 Penaeus monodon
GTATTGATGTTTTGTAATAGAATATTGAAAAAGTAAATTGCAAGATGGATACTCTTGCAGTTTCTCCAACAAATTCTTATTCATAAAAATAAAAAGAAAATTCCAAAATTGGGCTGGTTCAGTTCTAGAATATGAAGTTATTTCAGTAAATTTTCTTTTTATCACATCAACACATATTGCAATGAAGAGCACCAAGGCCTTTCAGTTTTTTGTATCAACTTGACTTCCATAACCCTTTGCCTCCACATGATGTATAGCTTACATCATGGCTCATCATGGTCATAGCTCTGGATGACATGTATTTTCCAGTAAGGCTGACTTAGTTGCAACTATGGAATTCTTCATAAGGTACCTTCACTCATCCCTTCACGTCACATTCCCTGGCCCATTGCTTGAGGAAAAATAGGACATGTAATGCTCTGATGGGCTATTTTATTGTATAAAAGGTGCGACATATAGCAAATGAATTTTTCGCTTGCTATTTCTGGAAGATGTCACCCACCAAAAAAAATTGCTCTCTCTTAGTGCTGCTGTAAACCTGTAAGTAACCTTCACTCTAGTTTAAATGACCAGCCTTGTATATAGCTGCTTACAGTCTCTTAGTTTGTAAGAATTAGATTTGCAAAAATGAAAGAAAATCGTGTTTTTATCCCTCCGTAAAACTACATTCCATCTTTTATACAGAGTACAACAGGGCTCTTTATTATATAAGTTATATATCATTCTATTAACTAGAATTAACAGCATGCATCTCTTGATATGCAAAAACATTAAAAGCATATTTTGAATACAAGTGATACAAAAAAAAAATCGTATCACTTTGCTGGTGTGGCATGGTAAGTGCAACGCACCAGTCAAGTTAGAAATAGGCCCAGGAGACAAGCCTAGGTGAACATGCATACTCCCCTGATTAAAGGCCAAGTGCATCCTAGGCAATGGGTTCAAATTTTTTTTTTAATATTTTAACGGCCTACCCAATTTTATTATTATTTACTGGTGGAATATATTATATTGTAAGGTACCATTTTATGTACAAGCCCAGCATCTTTGCAATATATGTGGCTGTGGATGCAGATTGATTTAAATATTCTGGAAGTGCTTCCAGACGTGTAATCTCTGTTAAGATAGTTGTCATACAGATTTATCTCTAAGTGACCTTGAAAAATGATACATAGACACAGTCGTGATTCCAGTGCAAATATATAATAATTGTTGCCAAATTCCAGGCACTGGTTAAGCAAAGGGACTGAGAGGAATTACAAATCTCATCTTAGTGTTTCCTCTTCCACAAGTCTTGTAAATTTATACTCTGTCCTCAACCCTCTCCTTGTTTTTTTTTTTGTTTTTTTTCTTTTTCTTCTTCTTTCTTTCCATGCCATAGTTCTAGGGTGATTACTAAAATCCAACTGCTGTTTCCCATGAGTGTTGTTTTGAATGCCTCAACACCACTTTTGGTTTTAAGTAAATATAAACACAGTTGCAGATCTCTTGATGTCTTTTAGATGTCACCCATCATACTTCAGTAGATAGTATTACTAATATCAGCAAAATCTGGAAAAATTTCGTTAGAAAATGAGTTCTGGTCTGTCTGGGAAGATGAGAAGAAGTCCAGAAGATTGTATTTATTATGTTTAGTGACCAACAATCAGGAGTTTAAGGGGAGCACCCTACCCAAAGCCTATCTTGCTACATTCATTTGATCATAAAAAAGATAACAGTTTTAAATCACCAGTTTTTTTTTTTTGCATGTCATTGAGTGTATAATTGGGCTTCGTCTTGTATAATTTTAGCGGGGCCTTCCCATGGGGGGAGGAGCATGTACCCCAAAAAAGTGTAAGATTATTGTTTATTTATATTTTAATGGTCTGCTAGACCATCCACATGGCATATTTTTTTCCCTGAATTACTTCAGAAATATTCTTCAGTTTGATCAGTTCTGTGTGAAGGCCACCTGGTCAGCCGATGTTTGAATTTCCATTAACTTTTTTATGGACTGTGCCATTGTGAACTATATTGGGGTCAGTTACATAATCTATCTTTTACTCTTACTTTTTTTCTTTTCTTTTTTTCTTCTTTCTTTCTTTCTTTCTTTCTTTCTTTCTTTCTTTCTTTCTTTCTTTCTAAAATTAGCTGACAAGGTGGCCTGCTCACTCCAAGCCACTCGTGAAAGAAAGCATATGCTATGGAGGCACATGAAATTTACAACCAATGGAAGGTACAGCAGCTTATGTAAATATAGCACTTAAAACACGCCATTGGAAATTTGAATACTCGCCCAAGTTCATTATTTCTATTATTTCTTCACTAATTTAATAATGTTATGTACATAATAAAAAGCCCTCATTTAGTGTATTTTGAGATGAGATTATTACTAAGTCAATCTTTTTTTTTCTTTCTTTCTTTTTCGGTCTTTTCTTTTTCTTTCTTTTCTTTTCTTTCTTTCCTTTCTGTCTGTATTTCTTTTTTGGATATAAAAATAGAGATTCCTATCTGAAACCCTTTATAAATGCATTAAATCATAAATACAACAAATCTAAACCAGAATATACCTTTTTTTTTGGGGGGGGGGATCAGATTATGAAGAAATGAAGAACTGTGGATGGAAATATCAGTATGAGATTATTATATGAGTATAATCCTAGCATGAATACAACATACCGGTTCAAATTTGAGAATTATAGAAATATGTGTAAAATGAATTTGCAGCGAGAATTTCCAAACCTGTTGAATTTTTCCCACACTCCAAAAAGTTGGGGGAGTGGGGACCTGGTCACTAGGTGGTTTTAATTTTTGAGAAGGTTGATATGTACTTAAACACTTGCACATATTTTAATCATCACCATTTAATATGACTAAACCCATTTTTACATAAAGTTAGATTATTAATTACCCCAGATAATAATAATTTCCCATACTGATATTTATGAAAAGATATATGTTGGGCATGGTAAACCAGTAAAATGTTGAGTTCAGTCATTTGAGCGCATTTTTTGCAAATAAGTGACTAAAATAATCAGACACCTGGATGGGATCATTATTCTACATATTTTTTGAAAAGGGTGCAGTTGCTGCACAAACTCTTTATGAAGCATGCATGAGACTGGTTTCAAAGTTCCATATAGTTTTTATTTTAGAGCGGGTATCATTGTGTACTATCATTTTCAACATAAAATAATTGATAATTCAAAATTCCACTCCTGAGGTGGCCTTCATATTAAAGTGCTCTTTACAACAGAAATGATCAATTTCAAATCAAACAAATTTGTCAACTGTGGACAATACCAACTGTTAGAGCAAATCCAAACTGAAATATTATCATTATTTATTCTTTTATTTTTTAATAATAGTCTTTCTTACTCAGAACACGTATAGACCCCTGCATAAGCTACAGCATATTACCAGAGAGTCGTGACAGAAAGTATATTTCATGTATTAATGTACACAAAACTCAAATTTTTTATGAAAAATCTCTTCATATTTCTTCAAAAATCATTGTGATTTTCATTTTTCCTAATATTGGTATAAAAGTGTTCTTTGGACATTCACAAACTCGTATATATATGTACAATGTCATTATCAAATACCATATGCAATATTGCAACAAGCAATAGTCCATACAGGTGTATATACATAGTTCACCTGTTGGTACTTATGGCCTTTTGCCTCCAAAAAAATAACACAATTGGGCTCTAACAGTGATTTGGTAGTTCTCTCGTTCATGTAATGTATAACATATGCTAGCTAGCTCAATTAATACATTTATGTAGCTTATGTAGGGTCTATATATGTGTTAAAAAATAAAAGTATAACTAATGATAATAATATTTCAGTTTGGATTCACTCTTTAACGGTTAGTACTGTCCACCATCGGAAAATTTGTTTTGATTTGAAATTGGACTTTTCCATTGTAACGAGCACTTCAATCCCATGGTTAGAATTTTGAACTTCAGAAAAAGTAAGTGAAATATGGATTATTTGATGTTGAAGAAGATAGTACCCAATGATATCCGCTCTAACTCTATAAGGAATTTTTAAATCGGTCTTATTTTTTCTTTACGTAAAAATGGGTTTACTCATATTAAATGAGGCTGATTAAAATAGTTAATCTTATTTATATGTAGTAATCTTGTAACTTTTTTTTAAATAGAAGAAACAGTTGAAATTCAAGAGCATGAGCCAACTGTTATACCTCAACGTGTAGAAGTTAAGCCACAGGTTGAATGTCCAAAAGCAGTCAAGCAACACAATTTCTTCATTACATCCAGTGATAAACATATAAAAGGTTAGTGTTAATAGAAGTATAAAGAGGTATAATGTATAAAACATACTTTTTGTGTTTGTTTTAGAAAATGTAAGGCTTTGATTGTATTTTGAAACATGTATAAAGGGGTATTTCATTGTTCAGGGATACTGTAGTAATGATTGTGTGGTTGTGTGAAAGTTCATGGTGCAGGTAAAAAGTGAAAAAAGTGTAAAAAGTGACCTGCATCATTGCAAGTGTACAGAACTACTAAGCATGCTTAATTCCCAATTAATGAGTATATTTTTTATATAGTTTTTAATACATTATTTGGGGCACCGGAGTGACCACCCGAGGCTTAACCTCAGGTGTGCTTTCCAGCTAGGTGCTTGGAACATCCGGTCCTTGTGGCAGGATAAGCGGTTACCTCTGCTATCTCGGGAATTGAAGTGACTAGGAGTTGAGGTGGCTGCCCTCTCAGAGGTGAGAAGACCTGGTAGCCGCACAATCAGTGTGGGTGGGTACACCTACTACTGGTCGGGCCACAGCAATGGTCACCATCTCCAGGGTGTAGCCATAGCCATCTCCAGCTGACTTCAGCCCTCGGTAGTTGAGGTGACACTGGTTGATGAGTGTATCATGGCATTGAGACTGAAGCATGCTTTTGGCTTCATGTCTCTTATTTATGTAAACTTGATGTGAAAGAGGTGTTCTACGCCAAGCTCACATCTGTGGCAGACAATTGCCCCCGGCGAGATATTTGCATTGTTCTGGGCAAATTCAATGCAGTATCCAGCTGTGACCAAGCTGGCTATGAGATGTCTGTCGGCCCCCATGGTTCGGGAGCTGATCCCAGCAGCAAGAATAGCCTCCTTCTTCGGGATTTTGCTAGGTCCCAGAAAATGAGGATCGCTGGCACCTGGTACCAGCGCCAAGGAGATCAACCACATTCTTGTTAGCATGTAATGGAGGATCCTCCAGAACTGCAGGGTTTATCGGAGTGCCGAGTTCTGTGGCACTGACCTTAGGCTGGTTGTGGCTACCCTGCAGGTCCACTTCAAAACTCCCCGTCCCTCCATTGGCCACTCTAAAGTGTTTCACCTGGACAAACTAAGGGAGGAGGAGTGTGCCCGTGGGTTCACCATGGCAGTCTCTGACCGATTCACAGAACTTGACAACCTGATGCTCTGTGGGAGCTCTTCAACCGCGTAAAACTCAAAGCAGCTCAGGAGTGCATTGGCGTACGCCCGAGGGCAAGGCAGAATTCCATCTCCACGGAGACATTAGAGGCCACTGAAGCGTGTCGCATGGCTCGGCTGAACAGTAATCAAGTTTTGCGTCGCATAGGGCTCGGACACTGCTGAGAAGGGACAAAGAACAGTTCATCAGGAATCTTGCTGAGGAGGTTGAAGGCCATTTCTTGGTAAACGACCTTCACCCTGCCTACCAAGCCCTGATAAAGCTGAACTCTAAGCCCTCCTCACAGATGACTGCAGTCCGATCAACGGATGGACAGATCATCTCAGATCATGTTGGGGTTCATGAACATTGGGCTGAGTTTTTGAGCAATTATACCAGGTAGACCTTCCAACAGTTAGCTTGGATGCAAGCAAGCACAGTGCCTGTGCTGGACCCACACATCAGTAAGGAACCTCTTACCCTAACAGAGGTTAGGATGGTGATTTCCAAGCTGAAGAGTGGGAAAGCTGCAGACGTATGTGATATCCCTGCTGAAATTCTAAAGGCTGGGGGTGAACCTATGGCTCGGGGCCTGCATACAGTCCTGACTGCCATCTGGCAGTCAGGTACCATTCCCTGACCTCTGAGGCAGTCATCCCCTCTAAGGAAGGGATCGTTGGGGAGCA
>NC_051411.1:19532004-19541955 GCF_015228065.2 Penaeus monodon
AGCGTCGACTCAGACTGTCAGACGCAATCTAATCGAGGGTTGGTCACGACGCATGTTGTTCCTGGGCAGGACTCACTGTGGCCAAGCACCAAGTCAAGTGCTGGTCCCAAGCCCGGATAAATAGAAGAATGATTACCTAAAAGGTACCACCGGCACTCTCCGTGGAAAGGAACTGGGACCCTACCACGTACTCACTCCAGAGCATCACAACATGAAAACTACAATCAGTATATGCTGTGACCACGGCGGCTCAGACATGAACCTACCGTTAAAAGAAGAACAACTCCATAGACTTTTATTAATGTAATCCTGATTGTCATACGCAGAAAATTTTTTAACAACATGTAGTTGGAAGTAGTGGCAGAGTTGGGTTAAATACAATATGATCTATATATTCCCTAGCATAACTTTTCTTCACTTCTGTCTGAATTGCTTGGTTTTCCAATCACTTTTTTCAGCACCTTGATGGGCTCAAATATCAAGTTGTGATAGATACTAATGTCTACTTCTGCATATCCACTATATTGCCTTAAAAATGACAGAGAATTGATGTAACACTTAAAATAAAACATTTCTCACCAGCATTTGTCATGGAATAGTGACTCACAGCCTGTCAAATCTATTGGTGGAGAAAACTGTCAAATCTAATGGTGGAGAAAACTGTCAAATCTACTGGTGGAGAAAACGTGTATGCGCAGACGGTTTATTGTACAAGGTAATGTAAATAATTACCAAACAACATAAAAGAAGCATAATATATGTAAACAAAAGCATTAAATCCATGAATTGGGGGAAAAAATGTTGGTAATAATTAAATAATCATTTTCACAAGCATTTAATACTATAATGAACTACTCGACAGATCACAGTAATGAGTTACACAGTCACATTTGTTTTGATCCTTGAAAGGTAAACACAATGGGGACTTAGAAAATGATGGGTTGATCTTCTCTCTTCTCTCTCATGTATCTCCTTTATTTTCAATGTTCTGCAACTTTTGCCATAGATGAAAAATGTATTATTTTTTGTCAAAGTAACAACTCCATAGACTTTTATTATGAAATCCTGATTGTCATACACAGAAAATTTTGAACAATATGTAGTTGGAAGTATGGCAGAGTTGGGTACTAAAACCTATATGAAATGATGGAATGATACAACCAAGACAGAGTTCTTTCTATGGCAATATGTGTGTAATGCTTCCCAAGGATGCTATAAAAGAACAAAGATTGCCCAATTTTGGCTATGTCACTCATCTTGTTTAAGCTGCGAGGGTGAATTATACATTGAATACATAACTTATTACTGTGATATGGCATGTAGTTCATGTATTACTATGCACTTCTCAAAAGGTAATTATCATTTAAACTTTTAACATATCTTTTAATATTATTATACTTCCTTTGTGGTTTTAGGATTACTTTATACAATTCTGTTCAATAATCATCTGTGCATGTGTGTTTTCATGACTGGGTCCTTTTGACAGTGCTGGGAGACTACATTCCTTGATAAGCACCAGTGAGAAATGTTTTGTTTTCAGGGTTATCTCAATTCTGAGCTATTCTTAAGACTATACAGTGGCAACAAAGAAGGAATATACACTAGTAGCATTCCAGTTTGATATCTCAGCTCATTAAATGTCCTAAATGTCAAAAGTGCAATTCAAAATTCAGACAATTGATTGATGTATTAAAAAGGGGCATGCAAGGTCTTTTGGTGCTGTTAAGGCAATAGACTTTATCAAAAGATTGGTTAGATGCCTGTAGAGTTTTTCAAAAGTTGGGGTGCCGGCCTGTAGGCTTTAGGGACTATCAAATCAAGATTGTCAATGGAAATGGTGATCATATCTCCTCAACAATTAATTTGCACAAGGAACATCTAGAATTGGTGAAAACAATGGATTTCATGCAGTAAAATATCAAAATTGTGTTTAAAAACATCATTACCCTGTTATACATACTGACTGATCTTTGTCTTGGTTTGTATTGTTCTCTCATTCACAGGGGTTTTATCACCCAATGCTGCCACTAGGTACAAGGTACATATTGTCCAAAAGTATTGGTAATTGATTATGAAGTGCTTTCACCCTTCTGAGCTGTAAGTCCCAATTGCTCGGCAATATGTAAGCAAATGCTTCCCATGTTTGCTAAACAAAAAAGAACAGAGAAGAACACCTAATTTTAGCTATGTCACTCATGTTGTTTACATTGTGAGGGTGAATTCCACACGAACCCATAACCTATTACTATGATATGCCAAGTAGTTCATGTATTACTACGATCTTGCCAAAAGGATATTCTGATAATTATCAGTGTCTGCTTTTCCACATTTGATCTCTAAATGTGTTCTTTTCATATTATTATACTTCTTTGCGGGTTTTATGATTTGTTTATACAGTTCTGTACTATAATCTGCTGTGCATGCGGAGAAGATTTTTGTACAGCACACCGGGAGACTCCATTCCTAGACGAGCACTGGTGAGAATATTTTGTTTTCAGTGTTATGTCATTCTGCGTTATTCTTAACCTTTTTCTGAGGGGTCACGTGTACAGCGTGGTCTGCGGGGTATGGCTATACGTGCGGCGATGCACCAGAGTGCATGGAGAGGGACATTCATCTTTATGAGCCCGACTCCTGCGCCCAGTGGTTGACTGCTGCCAGAAATCACCAGAGTTTATTACGCTGAGATTTGTGTTACCCGTTGGCGTGGGGTGGCGTGGGGTGGCAATGAAGGAGGAATATGCATTAGTAAGCATCCCAATTTGATATCTGAACTCATTAAGTGTCCCAAATGTCAAAGGAGCATTCAAAAGTCAGACATTTGACGAACGTAAAAAAATCGACATACTCAATTAATAAAGGTATGTGGTTTTCCCCATCTCAGTTATGACGATCTTTACTACATCATAGAGCATATTATCTAATGGTTAATGGTTAATGGTTAAAAGCAAGATAAATGTGCTAGACATCTAAGTCATGTAACACTACAGATAATGTTAGGGAAGGGTGGTTGAGTTAGTGATTAGTTGTCTAAGCTGGAAAAAGGAATTGGTGAGTGAAAGGGTTAGGGTCGGGTGTGGTAAGGAGTTAGATTAGATAAAGGATATGTATGCGTTTGAGGAAAGAGAATAGGTTGTTGAAGCAGAAAGTGTGGGATTCTGTAAGGATGTTTGATAGGTTGGGAGGTCGGTGAAGGGATGATAGGAAGGGGAAGGCAGAGGTAAGTATGGACGAGACATAAAGGGACTGTGGGGAAGAGACAAAATGATAATTGGGATTGGTATTGGAGATGTTAAGAAAGGTCTCTTGAAGGCATACAATAGATGGATTATAAGAGGAAAGGATATGATGAAGGTCAGGTCTGTGGGAGCGGAAACCGCGAATATTCCATGAAGGATAGTTTATACTTTAGTGATATAGATTGTAGTACGTTTTGGAGATTTTGAGGGGAAGCAGCTAGAGGGTGGGATAAGGACTGAGATGGGCTGTGTTTGAGGGGTTAGGAGATAGGGTGTGGGGGGATATTGTTAGGAGGAGGATGGATTCAGCAGTTACTTGGTGTGTGAAAGGTGCTGGAGTTGTTAGTTTTGGAGGTTGAGTGTCAGTTTTCATTAAGTAATCTTGAATATTTTCAAATAGTTTCTTCTGAGGAGTTGGTTGGGGAGTTTTGGGGGATAACCGATTTCTTGTGAGGGGGGGAGGAGAGGACTGGTGTCTCAAGCATAGGGCAAAGGAAGGTGAGGTAATTGTGTGGTAGGGGAAGAGGGGGTGAACGTTTGTTCTGTCTGTTACGGGTAGTGCGAGGAGGGAGAGGGGAAGGTGGGTTGTTGTGGTGTTTGGAGTATCTGTAGTAGAGATTGGATTGTCTGGAATATCTTCTGCTATCCACCTTAGGAGGTGGATAGCAGAAGGGTTTGGTGAAGGGACAGAAACGAAAAGTAGGAAAAAAAAAAGACCATGCAAAATTAGTTGAGTCGACGGGCTGAGTCCCAAGGTTGGGATTTCCCATCATTGGGTCCCAGTCTCCGCCTCTAAGAGTGATTAAGGTTGATTGTTGGCTACTGTACTAGTAGGCATTGATGAGGGGGTAGTTATTGCAGTGTTCGGAGCCGTGGTCAAAGGAGAGCCTGGGGTCAGGAATCGGCTGGGTTTACATCGTTGGGCTATTTGATAAGGGGCAAGCCTCATTGCCCCTAATAGTGGGATATGTTTTCATTACTGGCCATGGTAGCCTGGATTATGTTGGGATAAAAACAGTCCACCCTCAGGGTCCCCTTGAGGGTAAGGGCTAGGTAACTAATCAGGGGAATACCGTGCCCATGGCTCCCTCAGGCCGTTCAGGACTGGCACAAAGTCAGCCTTTCATCCTTTCGCACGGCTCTCACACCTTAGGAGGTGGATAGCAGAAGGTTTGGTGAAGGGACAGAAACGAAAAGTAGGAAAAAAAAAGACCATGCAAAATTAGTTGAGTCGAGGGCTGAGTCCCAAGGTTGGGAGTTCCCCATCATTGGGTCCCAGTCTCCGCCTCCTAAGCCCCCCCAGAACAACAAAGGGCAAGGGATTGGGGGGGTTTATATTTGATAGGCCTTTTATTTTTCAGAGTGTATAATGCTAATATTAGGGTGGTTTTTAAGCAGCCTGTAGATATTCTTAAAGCATTATTTTGTAAAATTTCCAATTTTTTCATTTCTATGTTTTTGGCTGTACCGAAAATGGAGATACCATATTCTATTTTGGGTTTTATGTAAATGTCACAGAAGTTTATTATTGTTTATTTGCTTTCCATGTTGTTGAAGATACTTTTTTTATTAAGTTGATTTTATTTGAGAATTTATCTTTAAATTATTTATATGATTTTCCAAGTTAGTTTTGGAGCTTCTAATTCTAGACCTAGAATTGTATGGTTAGTTGTGATTTCGAATTCTTTGTTATCTATCTGTATCAAAGGTATTTACTTATTCTGTTTTTTGTTTTTTGCTTTTTTAAAAACACATGAGTTTACTTTTAGATTTTTGATAGATCCCACTTTTGCTATTCTATTATTGTTTTAACCCTAATTCTAGGTTAATTTTAGTTTCTGCTAGATTATTATTAATTGCCAGAATTGTAATATTGTCTGCAAATGTTACTTTTTTTTACATCTTTTGTTAGGTTAAATCCGTTGTCATTCTGTTAAATAATAAGGACTTAGCGGTGAGCCTTGTGGGAGGCCCCTTGCTATATTTTCTTTTGCGGTCTTTTTGTTACCTATGACTATTTGTTAGGTTCTGTTTTTTAATAATCACTTGAGTGGGGTACCTATGATTCCCAGTTTTGCTGCTTTTATTATCAATGCTTCAGAGTGTCGAATGCTTTTTCCAGATCAAGGCATGTTATAAGAGTGTATTTTTTTTCTTTGAAAGCTTTATTGATTTGGAAATCTTTATTTCTAAAGCGTCTATGATTGAGCAGTTTGGTCTGAAGCCTGTTGGGTTTCCTTTTGTTTTTTTTTGATTTCTAACCACCAGTTTAGTCTATTGATTATAATCCTTCAGATCATTTTCCAATGCAAGATATTCTACTGATGAATCTCTATGATTTTTTTGTCTGTTGGATCTTTACGTGGTTTTATTATTGGGCTTACTAATAATTTTTTTTTAGTTTCTTTCAGTATTCTCCTTTTAATCAGTAAAGGTTAAAAAGTGTTACAATTTCTTCCAATACTTTTTGGGGGTCATTTTTGAAAATTTCATATAGTATTTCATCTGGTCCATAGGCTTTTCCATTATTTGATTTTTTATCACTGAGGCTAGTTCTTTTAAAAGTGAGATTTTTGCTACTCCTTGTGTTAGTTTGTTCTGTTAAATTCTTTATTTCTGTTTTTGTTAGTGAGCATTTGCTTTTTTGTTTGTTCCTTGAAATTCTTCTTCTAGCAACTGAGTTTTTGTTTTATTTCCTGGATCAGCTGATTATTATTAATTAATGAGTTAACTGCTAATTCTGTTTTTTTTTTTTTTTTTATGAAATTCCAAATCTTTCTGGTTGGTGTTTTAAAATCTAGTGATGCACAGAAAGTTTCCCAGCTATTTTTTTTTCTTTTTCAATAATGTTCCTTGCTTTAATATGTAGCTTTTTTTTTTTATTTTATTCTGTTACTCTTTTTTCTTTATTCTGGTTTTGGAGTTTTGTTTGGTGGTGATGGAAGTGTCCATGTTATTGGGGAATTTACTTATTCATTGTTTTTTATGTTTTGATCATGCATGTTTGTTCTTTTGTTTTTTCAAGTTTTGATTTCACTGATGGGTTTGGTGTGTCTGTTGTTGTTGTTGTTGTCGTTATATTTGTTGTGGGTAATTTCTGAGCTGGTGTTATGTTAAGGGTTCAGTTAAACCTTTCCCGACGGTTAGTATTCATAGTGGTCCAGGCCCCGCTGCCGGGGGCTTATATCGTCACCCTAGCTTGCGCAACCGCTCATGCCAAATACCAGCATCCCTTGCCGTTTCTTCGTAATACTACGAGCATATGTTGTATTTTCAGTTATCATTATTTTCTAGTCTCTATTTGCCATAATTCCTGAGAAATCAAGACTGAAGGATATTCTTGTTGTTATATAGACTCCATAGTTGATCATTATTCGTTCTATAGTCCGAATAAAATAAGCAGTGTGTGGCATTATGGAGTTGAAATCGTAGTTTTTTTTATTGTAAAAATGAGAAAGTGTTAAAAAAGACTTAATCACATTAATCACAGTGGCAGAAAATTTTTTTTTTTTTGCCGTGATTGTAACAAAAAAAACTCATGGCATGTCCATACATACACCATGGTATATACATACATGCCCCCGGTAGATAGTCCAGCCATGCCATGGCATGTACGTACATGCCACCCGTCGGCAAAGGGTTAATGATTGAGCAAATGTTTGTGTTATGTTTGGGTTTGTTGTATGTGGTTTGTATTGTCCTCTGGGTGTTGGTAGTTTTGTTATTGTAGAGTTTTTGTGGAGTGTTTTTTTTTTTTTTTTTTTTTGTTGGGATTTAACTTATGTAAAACTTTCTTAACTTCTTGGTTGTTTGGTGTTGTTTTTGTTATTTCTAGGGCTTTTGTGTGTTTGACATGTTCTGTTGTATGCAGAGTGATTCTCATTACAGAAAAACAATAAGAGGGATTTGGACATTCTTTACATTTGTAACCTTGCTGATTGCAATTGCTACAAACTAAATTCATTTTTACAGGAAATTGTCCCATGTCCATACATAGGGCATTTAAAGCATTTTGGGATGGGAAATGTGTACTGAAAAACTTGGTATGAAGTATGGCCTATTGCTACTTTTGAAGGGATGGACCTTGGAATGTGATTTCTAGGGCTTTGGTGGATAGCAATTTACTTTCTCCTTCTGGAGATTTCCTAAAATTCTTAACCCATAATTGACAGGTAGCATTCATAGAGGCCGGGGCCTCGCTGCCGGGGGCTTATATCGTCGCCCTAGCCATGCGCGACCACTCATTCCAAATACCAGCATCCCTTGCCGTTTCTTTGTAATACTACGAAGATATGTTGTATTTCAGTTTTCATTATTTTTTACAGTCTCTACTTGCCAAACTTCCTGAGAAGTCGAGACTGAAGGGTATTTTTGTTGTTATATAGACTCCATAGTTGATCATTATTCGGTCTATAGTCCGAATAAAATAAGCAGTGTGCGGCATCATGGAGTTGAAATTGTCGGTTTGTTGCATTTTTTTTTTTTTTGTTGCATGGTAAAGTGAGAAAGTGTTAAAACCGACTTAATCACAAATTTCACTGGCAAAAAATAATCTTTTGCCGTGATTGTAACAAAAAAAAAAACTCATGGCATGTCCATGCATACTCTATGGCATGTGCGTATGTGCCCCTGGCAGATGGTCCCGCCATGCCATGGCATGTGCGTACATGCCACCCGTTGGCAATGGGTTAAGTTTTCTAAAATGTATTTAAAAATTTTGATTTCTTTAGAGAATCTGTTAATTTTATTGAATTGTAAAGTTTTTAAGTGATTGCTGTGTTTACTATGTGAATGAGTACTACATTTTTTGAGAGGTTACTTGCGTTTCTGATGAGTAGAGTTGGAGTTCGGTATTTTGACTGCCGTTTCTTCGTTACGGGCCTTTTTGGAGTAATCTTGGGTGTCGTGGCCTCTTCGTCTACAGTTTTTCTGATGATCATTATTCATTCCATTGCTAATGCCAGGGACATCGCCTGGATCTAGTTCAGTGGTCAAGTTCATAAGCTTTCACTTCACAAAGATTGACAAGAGATTGTGTTGACTCTTAACAGTTTGGTAGTTTACAGTCGAATCCACTGTAAGATTTCCTTTTACCATTTGTTTCTATTATTCGTACAGATCACGTTATCACTTTAAGAAGATTATATATGTGTGTGTGTGTGTGTGTGTGTGTGTGGTGTGTGTGTGTGTGTGTGTGTGTGTGTGTGTGTGTGCGTGTCCGTGTCCGTGTCCGTGTGTGTGCGTGTACGTGTAAGTGTGTGCGTGTACGTGTGTGTGCGTGTACGTGTGTGTGTGTACGTGTGTGTATGTGTATGTGTGTGTTATCCTCATGCAAGAATTTCTAAATGCTTCACTTACTGCTTTAATGGAGAGGCTTCCAAGTGCTGTTCCCTTCACGTGGACTGAGCCAAGTTGTTTATGGTACAGCGTTCGACACATGAATCCGGGCGAATCCATGAATCCAAGAACTCATCGTCTACCTAACCGTTGCTGATAGCTTTGTTGCTGCTCAACTTTTTGAACCTGTGATCCTCCCAAATATTATTGACCAACTGCCTTTCAGACCCTCAATAATATTTAGTCCTACGAATCCACGCTCCCTCGCCTGCTCGATCACTCACTCATTCACGCACCCCGCCATACACAAATAAACAAACACGCACATGCAATATATGTATATATATATATGTATATATATATATATCATATATATATATATATATATTATATATATATATTTTATATATATATATATATATACATAATATATATATTATATATGATATATATATAATACTATATATATCATATTGCATGTGCGTGTTTGTTATTTGTGTGTGGCGTGGTGCGTGATGGTGGGGTCAGCAGGCGTGGTGGCGTGGTTTATTATAAATATTATTAGTCTAAGATATTTAGGTAATAATATTTGTAGGATCACAGTTCACAAAAGTTGAGCACAAACAAACCACACAACGTAAACACACCATTCCAGACGCACCACATGTTCGAACGCACCATAAACAACTTTCATCAATATAACAGTATTAAGCCTCTATTAAAGCATATATTTAAGCATTAAATATTCTTGCATGAGATAACACACACATACACATACCACCGTACACACACACGTACACGACACACACTATCACGCAAATAAACACTTACACGTAACGCACAGTCACACGGAGGACTACGGACACGCCGTCAGCACACAACACACACACAGCCTCTACACAGCACACACAACCAACACACCACACACACTCACACACTACACCACACACGACCCACACACACAGCACACACACACACACACACACACACACACAACACACACACACACACACACACACACACACACACATATATATTTCTAAATGATAACTATCTGAAATAATAAAACAAATTTAAAAGAAATCTTCATGATCACTGTAAACTACAAATATTAATTTAACCAATCTCTTTAATCTTTGTGAATAAAGCTTATACTTGACATAACTAGATAATGTCCCGATTAGCATAATATAATATCATCAGAAAAACTGTACAAGAGGACACCCAAGATTATCAGGGAATATAGAAACATCAAATACCGAACTCACTCATACTCATCAAAAAATAATTAAAATTAGTATATACATATAAAAAAATAAAATTTAAAAATAAAATTAAAATCTAAAAAAAAAAAAAAAAAAAAAAAATTTTTTAA
>NC_051411.1:19542055-19547055 GCF_015228065.2 Penaeus monodon
TGTTGTGTGTGTGTTTGGGCTTTTATGTGTATGTGTGTGTGTTTGTGTGAGTGTGTGTGTGTGTGTAAGTGTGTTTTTGTGTGTGTGTGTAAGTGTGTGTTTTGTTGTGTGTGTGTGTGTTTTTGTGTGTGTGTGTGTGTGTGTGTGTGTGTGTAAATGTGTGTGTGTGTGTGTGTGTGTGTGGTGTGGTGTAGTATGTGTGTAAGCATGCATGTGTATGTGTTACATTTAACAGATTGCCCCATACATGCACACACAGGTTTCTACCATGATGCTGATGTCAGCTTCCTCATATTTAAATTTCATATAATTGTAGACAAATAACGTAGCAATCTAATTTAATTGTTAATTTTTTGATTGACTTGAAAGTAACAAGACCTATATTTTCCAATGCCTGTCCTATTTTATGCAGGTACCAGAGGACAAACCCATTTTGAAGATGATTCAAAGTATGTGAAGGTTTAAAAGGGAAACGGACTTCACACAAAAATCATCTGGATTCAGTCTCTTAGCACAGTTGGTAAACTTAAAGATGAGGTTTGTACTCTTTTGTTACTGGTCATTCTCAAGAGACATATTCATGGGAGGGGAAGTCCCAGTGTGTCCAGTAACAGCATACAGCTTTTATGCCATAATATGTTCTTTACACCAGGGTGCTGAATGCAACTGCAGGAATTTAGAGAAAAAAAAATGAACTCTATTAGTAAGTAGAATAAGACATTTTAACAAATTTAAAGTCTCCTTTCCTCCCTCCTTCCTCATCTAAGCCTCTCCTCCACTTTTAATATGACCACCCATTTCACCTGTGTTTTAGCTTCATACATTATGTGTATTGATGTTTTGTAATGAATATTGAAAAAGTAAATTGCAAGATGGATACTTTTTGCATTTTCTCCAAAAAATTTTCTATTTCATAAAAATAAAAAGAAAATTCCAAATTGGGCGGGTTTCAGTTCTAGAATATAAGTTATTTCAGAAAATTTTTCTTTTTATCACATCACACATATTGCAATGAAGAGCACCAAGGCCTTCAGTTTTTTTGTATCAACTTGACTTCCATAACCCTTTGCCTCCACATGATGTATAGCTTACATCATGGCTCATCATGGTCATAGCTCTGGATGACATGTATTTTCCAGTAAGGCCCGACTTAGTTGCAACTATGGAATTTTTCATAAGGTACCTTCACTCATCCCTTCACGTCACATTCCCTGGCCCATTGGGTTGAGGAAAAATAGGACATGTAATGCTCTGATGGGCTATTTTATTGTTAAAAGGTGCGATATATAGCAAATGAATTTCGCTTGCTATTTCTGGAAGATGTCACCCCCCCAAAAAAATTGCTCTCTCTAGTGCTGCTGTAAACCTGTAAGTAACCTTCACTCTAGTTTTAAATGACCAGCCTTGTATATAGCTGCTTACAGTCTCTTTGTTTGTAAAAATTAGATTTGCAAAAATGAAAGAAAATCTGTTTTTTCCTCCGTAAAACTACATTCCATCTTTTATACAGAGTACAACAGGGCTCTTTATTATATAAGTTATATATCATTCTATAACTAGAATTAACAGCATGCATCTCTTGATA
Organism: Penaeus monodon; assembly: GCF_015228065.2. Taxonomy (NCBI): domain Eukaryota; kingdom Metazoa; phylum Arthropoda; class Malacostraca; order Decapoda; family Penaeidae; genus Penaeus; species Penaeus monodon. The sequence continues at coordinate 19,543,641 of NC_051411.1, forward strand.
TGCAAAAACATTAAAACATATTTTGAATACAAGTGATACAAAAAAAAATCGTACCCACTTTGCTGGTGTGGCATGGTAAGTGCAACGCACCAGTCAAGTTAGAAATAGGCCCCAGGAGACAACCCTAGGTGAACTGCATACTCCCCTGATTAAAGGCCAAGTGCATCCTAGGCAATGGGTTCAAATTTTTTTTTTAATATTTTAACGGCCTACCCAATTTTATTTTTATTTACTGGTGGAATTTATATTATATTGTAAGGTACCATTTTATGTACAAGCCCAGCATCTTTGCAATATATGTGGCTGTGGATGCAGATTGATTTAAATATTCTGGAAGTGGCTTCCAGACGTGTAATCTCTGTTAAGATAGTTGTCATACAGATTTATCTCTAAGTGACCTTGAAAAATGATACATAGACACGTCGTGATTCCAGTGCAAATATATAATAAATTGTTGCCAAATTCAGGCACTGGTAAGCAAAGGGACTGAGAGGAATTACAAATCTCATCTTAGTGTTTCCTCTTCCACAAGTCTTGTAAATTTAAAACTCTGTCCTCAACCCTCTCCTGTTTTTTTTTTTTGTTTTTTTCTTTTTCTTCTTCTTTCCCTTTCCATGCCATAGTTCTAGGTGATTACTAAAATCCAACTGCTGTTTCCCATGAGTGTTGTTTTGAATGCCTCAACACCACTTTGGTTTTAAGTAAATATAAACACAGTTGCAGATCTCTTGATGTTTTTAGATGTCACCCATCATACTTCAGTAGATGTATTACTATATCAGCAAAATCTGGAAAAATTTCGTTAGAAAATGAGTTCTGGTCTGTCTGGGAAGATAGAAGAATCCAGAAGATTGTATTTATTAGTTATGACCAACAATCAGGAGTTTAAAGGGGAGCACCCTACCCAAAGCCTATCTTGCTACATTCATTTGATCATAAAAAAGATAACAGTTTTAAATCACCATTTTTTTTTTTTTTTTTTTTTTTTTTTTTTTTTTTTTTTTTTTTTTTGCATGTCATTGAGTGTATAATTGGGCTTCGTCTTGTATAATTTTAGCGGGGCCTTCCCATGGGGGGAGGAGCATGTACCCCAAAAAAGTGTAAGATTATTGTTTATTTATATTTTAATGGTCTGCTAGACCCTCCACATGGCATATTTTTTCCCTGAATTATTCAGAAATATTCTTCAGTTTGATCATTCTGTGTGAAGGCCACCTGGTCAGCCGATGTTTGAATTTCCATTAACTTTTTTATGGACTGTGCCATTGTGAACTATATTGGGGTCAGTTACATAATCTATCTTTTACTCTTACTTTTTTTTTTTTTTTTTTTTTTTTTTTTTTCTTCTTTTCTTTCTTTCTTTTTTTCTTTCTTTTTTCTTTCTTTTTTTCTAAAATTAGCTGACAAGGTGGCCTGCTCACTCCAAGCCACTCGTTGAAGAAAGCATATGCATGGAGGCACATGAAATTTCAACCAATGGAAGGTACAGCAGCTTATTAAATATAGCACTTAAAACACGCCATTGGAAATTTGAATACTCGCCCAAGTTCATTATTTTTATTATTTCTTTACTAATTTAAAAAATGTTATGTACATAATAAAAGCCTCATTTAGTGATTTTGAGATGAGATTATTACTAATCAATTTTTTTTTTTCTTTCTTTTTTTTTCGGTCTTTTCTTTTCTTTCTTTTTTTTTCTTTTTTTCCTTTCTTCTGTATTTCTTTTTTGGATATAAAATAGAGTTCCCTATCTAAAACCCCTTTTATAAATGATTAATCATAATAAAACAAATCTAAACCGAAATACCTTTTTTTTTGGGGGGGGGGGGGACAGATTATAAAGAAATGAAAAAACGGGGGATGGAAATACAGATGAGATTATTATATGAGTATAATCCTAGCGGGGAATACAAATCCCGGGTTCAAATTTGAGAATTAAGAAAATTTTAAAAATGAATTTCACGGAATTTCCAAACCTTTTTAAATTTTCCCACACCCAAAAAGTTGGGGGAGGGGGGATGGTACTAGGGGGTTTAATTTTTGAAAGGGTTGATATGTACTAAACCTTGACATTTTTAATCATCACCATTTAATATGATAAACCCTTTTTCTAATTAGATTTTTAATTTCCCCCAATATAATAATTTCCCAACTGATATTTATGAAAGAATATTTTGGGGGCAGGTAAACCCAGTAAAATTTTGGGTTCAGTCTTTGAGCGCTTTTTTGCAAAAAAGTGACTAAAAATCAGACCCGGAGGGGATCATTATTCTACTTTTTTTAAAAAGGGTGCAGTTGCTCCCAAAAAACTCTTATGAAGCTGCATAGACTGGTTTTAAAATTCCATATGTTTTTTTTTTTTTAGAGCGGGACATTGTGTACTATCATTTTCAAAAATAAAAAAATTGATAATTCAAAAAATTTCCACTCCTAGGTGGCCTTCTATTAAAATGCTCTTTACAACAGAAAAGATCAATTTCAAAACAAAACAAAAATTTTAAAAGGGACAATACCAAATGTTGAGCAAATCCAACGAAAATTATCATTTTTTATTCTTTTTTTTTTTAATAAAAGTCTTTCTTACCAAACCGTATAGACCCCTCAAAAGCTACAGCAAATTTCCCGAGAGTCGTGACAGAAAGTATATTTCATGTATTAATGTACACAAAACTCAAATTTTTTATGAAAAATCTCTTCATATTTCTTCAAAATCATTGTGATTTTCATTTTTCCTAATATTGGTATAAAAGTGTTCTTTGGACATTCACAAACTCGTATATATATGTACAATGTCATTATCAAATACCATATGCAATATTGCAACAAGCAATAGTCCATACAGGTGTATATACATAGTTCACCTGTTGGTACTTATGGCCTTTTGCCTCCAAAAAAAATAACAACAATTGGCTCTAACAGTGATTTGTAGTTCTCTCGTTCATGTATGTATAACATATGCTAGCTAGCTCAATTAATACATTTATGTTAGCTTAGTAGGGTCTATATATGTGTTAAAAAATAAAAGTAAACTAATGATAATAATATTTCAGTTTGGATTCACTCTTTAACGGTTAGTACTGTCCACCATCGAAAATTGTTTTGATTTGAATTGGACTTTTCCATTGTAATGAGCACTTCAATCCCATGGTTAGAATTTTGAACTTCAGAAAAAGTAAGTGAAATATGGATTATTTGATGTTGAAGAAGATAGTACCCAATGATATCCGCTCTAACTCTATAAGAATTTTTAAATCGGTCTTATTTTTTCTTTACGTAAAAATGGGTTTACTCATATTAAATGAGGCTGATTAAAATAGTTAATCTTATTTATATGTAGTAATCTTGTAACTTTTTTTTAAATAGAAGAAACAGTTGAAATTCAAGAGCATGAGCCAACTTTATACCTCAACGTGTA